>NC_053023.1:487719411-487881849 GCF_003073215.2 Triticum urartu | reverse complement strand
AGAATCAACTTGCATAGGAAGGTAAAACAAGCATAACTTCAAAATTTTAAGCACATAGAGAGGAAACTTGATATTATTGCAATTCCTACAAGCATATATTCTTCCCTCATAATAATTTTCAGTAGCATCATGAATGAATTCAACAATATAACTATCACATAAAGCATTATTTTCATGATCTACAAGCATAGCAAATTTACTACTCTCCACATAAGCAAAATTCTTCTCTTGAATAGTAGTGGGAGCAAACTCAACAAAGTAACTATCATGGGATTGAAAATTGAAATCAAGATTACAAGTTTCATTGTTATCATTATTCTTTAAACCATACGTGTCATCACAATAATCATCATAGATAGGAGGCATGCTTTCATCATAATAAATTTGCTCATCTAAACTTGGGAGACTAAAAATATCATCTTCATTAAGCGTAGCATCCCCAAGCTTGGGACTTTGCATATCATTAGCATCATGGATATTCAAGGAATTCATACTAACAACATTGCAATCATGCTCATCATTCAAATATTTAGTGCCAAACATTTTGTAGATTTATTCTTCTAGCACTTGAGCACAATTATCCTTTCCATCATACTCATGAAAGATATTAAAAAGGTGAAGCGTATGAGACAAACCCAATTCCATTTTTTTATAGTTTTCTTTTATAAACTAAACTAGTGATAAAACAAGAAACTAAAAGACTCGATTGCAAGATCTAAAGATATACCTTCAAGCACTCACCTCCCCGGCAACGGCGCCAGAAAAGAGGTTGATGTCTACTACACAACCTTCTTCTTGTAGACGTTGTTGGGCCTCCAAGTGCAGAGTTTTGTAGGACAGTAGCAAATTTCCCTCAAGTGGATGACCCAAGGTTTATCAATCCGTAGGAGGCATAGGATGAAGATGGTCTCTCTCAAGCAACCCTGCAACCAAATAACAAAGAGTCTCTTGTGTACCCAACACACCCAATACAATGGTAAATTGTATAGGTGCACTAGTTCGGCGAAGAGATGGTGATAGAAGTGGTATATGGATAGTAGATAATCGTTTTTGTAATCTGAAATAATAAAAACAGCAAGGTAAAGAATGATAAAAGTGAGCGTAAACGGTATTGCAATGATAGGAAACAAGGCCTAGGGTTCATACTTTCGCTAGTGTAAGTTCCCTCAACAATACTAACATAATTGGATCACATAACTATCCCTCAACATGCAACAAAGAGTCACTCCAAATTCACTAATAGCGGAGAACAAACGAAGAGATTATGGTAGGGTACGAAACCACCTCAAAGTTATTCTTTCCAATCAATCCGGTGGGCTATTCCTATAAGTGTCACAAACAGCCCTAGAGTTCGTACTAGAATAACACCTTAAGATACAAATCAACCAAAACCCTAATGTCACCTAGATACTCCAATGTCACCTCAAGTATCTGTGGGCATGATTATACGATATGCATCACACAATCTCAGTTTCATCTATTCAACCAACACAAAGGACCTCAAAGAGTGCCCCAAAGTTCTACCGGAGAATCACAATGAAAACGTGTGCCAACCCTTATGCATAGGTTCATGGGCGGAACCTGCAAGTTGATCACCAAAACATACATCAAGTGAATCACGTGATATCCCATTGTCACCACAGATATCCACGGCAAGACATACATCAAGTGTTCTCAAATCTTTAAAGACTCAATCCGATAAGATTACTTAAAAGGGGAAACTTGATTCATGAAAAGAGAGAAGAGAGGGAAGAAAACATCATAGGATCCAACTATAATAGCAAAGCTCGCGATACATCAAGATCGTATCACCTCAAGAACACGAGAGAGAGAGATCAAACACATAGCTACTGGTACATACCCTCAGCCCCGAGGGAGAACTACTCCCTCCTCGTCATGGGGAGCGTTGGGATCATGAAGATGGCCACCAGAGAGGAATTGTCCCCTCCGGCAGGGTGCCGGAACGGGTCTAGATTGGCTTTCAGTGGCTACGGAGGCTTCTGGCGGCGGAACTCCCGATCTATTATGCCCCCAGATTTTTTTAGTGTATATGGAGATATATAGGCGAAAGGAGTACGTCAGTGGACTGAAGGGGGGGCCACGAGGCAGGGCGGCGCCCCCCCTACCCTCGTGAGCACCTCCTTCATCTTCTGACATAGGGTCCAAGTCTCTCCGGTAGGTTTCCTTCCAAAAATAACTTCTCAAGTTGATTTCGTTCCGTTTTGACTCCGTTTGATATTCCTTTTCCTCGAAACACTGAAATAGGCATAAAACAACAAATCTGGGCTGGGCCTCCGGTTAATAGGTTAGTCCCAAAAGTAATATAAAAGTGGATAATAAAGCCCAATATTGCCCAAAACAGTAGATAATATAGCATGGAGCAATAAAAAATTATAGATACGTTGGAGACGTATCATCCCTGCACAACGTTTCAGGAGAAAATGTGCATCTTGGAATAAGATAGCAGCACATTTTGTCATGATCCTGCTACACCTCAAACAGCTACAGAACAAATTTGTAGCAAGGTACATCTTAAGACATCAGCTAACATCCCAGAAGATCACATTTAGTAATCCTAGCAATAAGAACACCGGAAGCCGAGCAAGTATAGATGGAAATATTGCAATTTATTGCACTGAAATGTTGATCAAATGGCCGACAAATTTCAGAGGAAATGGCAGGTACATTTGCATGCAGTATGTCTCATACTAGTACACCCTCTGTACATTTTCAGCGGTGTACATTTGTATGTGTTAGAGTAGATTGGAAATTCAGTCACAACTGCTGCATTTTCAGCTTCGACAGTTAACATCCTAGAAGGTCCCTCCCATTTAGGAATCCTAGCAAGAACACCAGCAGCCAAGCAAGCCTAATATAATCATTGCAATGTATGCGACTAAAATGTTGATCCACTGACATTATGCCTCTTAAATTCCAGAGAAAATGGCAGGAAACTTTGGCTGCTGTCTATATGCACTATGCAGTATGTGCTAAACAACATTTTGTATTCACACACAAACAATCAGGATCCTACATTCAGTTTATCCTCGCAAGAACTGCAGCAGTCAAACATTGCCATAGAGATGAACATGCAAGCGATTGACATGAACATGCAAACAGATGAGGATACCCGGGATTGGCGGTGGGAGGAGATGGAATTGGGGTAGGGTTGCCTCACTCACATGGTGGCTAGCGTGCCGACGTTGGCAAGAGGCGTGCGGATCCGGGTAGCGAAAGCAAGGAGCTTGGTCGAGGCGGCAATCCTCCTCGATCTGCGGCCGCATGAAGAGCTTGGTCCAGGAAGTGGTCCACCTCGCGATGTGCGGCGACATGAGGAGCTCGGTCCGGGCGGCAGTCCTCCTCGATCTACGGCGGCGCTCCTGCCCGGCCCGTAACGGTGCTTCGCGGCAGCAGCTTCCTGGACCGTCGGGGTGCTCCTCCTTGGTCCTCACGGCGAACTCGCTCGGCTGCTCGGAACCGGCCATTCGCGACGAAGTGCGCGAGAGCAGGGACGCTCACGCCAAGCCGGTGGTGGTGGTGGAAGGGGATCGGCGGCGGTGGCGAGAGGTGAGGGGCGAGAGGCGAGAGGCGAGGGGATTGGGGAGAAGGATGACCGGCTGGGTCGTCTTGGATATTTTAGTGGGGGGAGGGTTAGCAATGGAGCACCTTTTAGGGGCGTGCCATAAAAAATGATATATCAATGGCGCACCATTTAGGGGTGCGCCGTAAACACCATGATAGCAATGGTGCACCTTCTCCTGGTGCGCCATTACTAATTTTTTTAATTTTTTTTGGATTTTTAGTTGCATGTAATAATTTAGGATTTGAGATAAAATAAAAGGAAAATGCAAATGGAGTGATAAAACCATTGTGCAATGATTTAGAATTAGATGACATGGTGGAAATCAAGTGATACATGTAATAATTTAGTTGCATGTAATAATTGAGCTTGCCACTGAGACACACACACACACACGGCCGACACGTCGTGATTCGATCTTAGCTATCTTTTCACAATCTTCTTGCCCTTCTTTCTCGCGGTTGAATAATTTAGCCCCGGAACCCCTTGAGTTCTTCTCTTGAACGGACGTCCTTTAGGTAAGGTGGTCCTGCTTCTTCTTGTGGTGTATGGTACTTCATCGTCGTCGTCATGTTCCATCTTCGGGTCGCCGTACTTGTCGAAGTCTTGCTCATTGGCGACTCCATCCATTCCGATGATCTTCCATTTGCCTCTCCTCACGACAACACGACTAGGCTTTGACGGGTCGGTAATGAAGAAGCATTGGTCCACTTGGGAAGCCAGTACCCATGGCTCATTTTTCGCCGTGATGTTTGCGCCCGCGGTCTTGGATTTTGCTTCGGGTATAACCATGGTGGTGAAATACCAGTCTTCTTTTAGGACGCTCTTGGCCCATCTGACAAGGAACATCGGGACCTTCTCTCCAGCGTAGCTCAGCTGCCAGATCTCCTCGATCCTTTCCTAGTATCTGTCCTTGTCGTTACCGGTGTAGGATTCCATCGTTACCCCGGAGTTCTGATAATCGTCGCTCTTCATGTCCTTTTCCTCGGTGTAGAATGTGTAGCCGTTGATATCGTACGCCTCATAGGTCATCAGGTTGTGCTCGGCGCCCTGTGACAAGGCGAATATGAGTTTTTCTTCCGCGGAAGAATCCTGATGTAAAGGGTACGACAGAAGCTTCTCCTTGAACCAACACGTGAAACATGAGTTGTGCTCTTCGATTATATCTCTATCCATCCTCTGTTGGCCTCGATCATTGTATGTCTTCTCAATAAAGGTTTTGTGCTCTACCACCCAAGGATCGACCACGTCTATGTGTTGTAGCGCGACTAGGTTTTCTCTTTCAAAGTTGGCGAGTTGACCTTTGAAGTCAACATGCATTTCGCGATGACTCTCACGGTGACCCCATCCAGCGAGCCTGTCGTGGTGCCTTTTGATGGGCAGACCAATGGGGTTCTCGATGCCTAGATAATCCGTGCATAAGGAGATGGACTCTTCAGTTAGAAAGCCCTTGGCTATGCTTCCATCTGGACGTGCCCTGTTGCGAACATATCCTTTGATGACACCATTCACCCTTTCGAACGGCATCATGCTGTGCAGGAACGTCGGCCCGAGTTGGATGATATCCTCCACGATATGGACCAGCAAATGCACCATAGCATAGAAGAATGCGGGCGGGAAGTAGATCTCAAGCTCGCATAGTATCACTATGATCTCTTCCTGTAGCCTTCTGAGTTGCCACACGCTAACCGACTTCCGACAAATGATGTCGAAAAAGTTGCATAGGCCAAATAGCGTTTCACGGACGTGCGCGTCCATGATCCCATGGATTGCAACTAGAAGTATCTGCGTCATCAACACGTGACAGTCGTGAGACTTCATCCCGCTGAACTTCTGCTTCGCTGAGTCTAGGTATCTGCTTATCTTCCCCGCGTAACCGTAAGGAAGTTTTACTCCTACTAGGCAGGTGAAAAACTGCTCGATCTCCTTCTGAGTTAGAGTGAAGCACGCGGGAGGGCAGTCATATTTGATCTTCTTGGCCTTTTTGCCTTTGCGATGACTTTCCGTGTCCTTCGCCTCATCATCATCATCATCATTAGGGAGTTTTGCGTGAAGCTCCTCCCTGATGCCCATTGATTGCAAGTCTGCCCTTGCTTTCGGCCCATCTTTGGTACTCTCACGCATGTTGAGCAGGGTACCAAGCACACTCTCGCACACATTCTTCGTGATATGCATGACATCAAGGCTCTGAGGCACACGGAAGATCTTCCAGTACGGCAAGTCCCAGAAAACAGACCTCGTTTTCCATATCTTCAGCAGCGGCTCTGGCGCCTTTCGCTTCTTTCTCGGCGGTGGGCACTCTTTCCAATTTTCAACAACTCGTCTATTTCCTCGCCGCTCCTCGTACGCGGGCGTCTTTGGGGTTCGGTTTCACCATCGAATAGATCCTTGCGTTTTCTCCGTGCGCCATCGTCGCGAAGCCACCTTCGATGTCCCATGAACACGGTTTTTGAAGACCCGGGATCTCTATATAGCTGGTGATATGTTGTGTCATCCATGAACCTGACGCATGCACAAAATCCGTGGACCACCTGCCCCGCGACATATCCATAACCGAGATAGCCGTGCACCGTCGTGAGCAGTGCGGCTTTCATAGGGAAATATTCTTTCGTTGCGGCGTCCCACGTATTGGCTGGCGTTTTCCACAGCATGTCTAGCTCCTCTTTTAGTAGCCCCAGATACATATTGTTGTCGTTCCCTGGTTGTTTCGGCCCTTCAATTACCATACTCATGTGAATGTACTTCCTCTTCATGCACATCCAGGGGGGAAGGTTGTACATCCACACAAACACAGGCCAGGTGTTATGTGTGCTTCTCTGGCTGCCAAACGGATTGACTCCATCGGTGCTCACGCCCAACACGATGTTCCTTGGATCGTCCCCAAATTATGGGTGTTCGAAGTTCAACGCTTGCCACTGGCTCGCATCCTTAGGGTGACTCAGCATCTTGTCTTTTTATTTATCTCCGGATCATTTCCGTCATCTTCTCGCTTCTTCTCCTCCCAATCCGCGTGCCAACCCAGGAGCTTTGCTAGCTTAGGGTCCACGAAATACCGCTACAGACGAGGAGTGATCAGAAAGTACCACACCACTTTTCGAGGAGCTTTCTTCCTCTTCTTGTATCGAGTGATGTCGCACACCGGACATATGGTAGACTCCGCGTGCTCGTCCCGATAAATGATGCAATTGTTCATGCACACATGGTATTTCACGTGCGGTATCCAGAGGACACACTATTTTCTTCGCCTCCTCGAAACTGGTCGGGCACTTGTTCCCCGTGGGAAGACGTTCGTGCTAGAATGACATGTTCTCGTCGAAGCATGCATCGGTCATTTTGTGTTTTACCTTCATCTCCAGAGCCATGAGCGTTACTTTCAGGCGGGTATCCTCGGGCATGCATCCTTCATACAATGGAGTAACCACGTCTATCTCCAGTTGATCCAGCTTGGCTTTCTCTCGGGCGGAAGCTCTTGCATTACCCGTCTGCTTGAGAAGCAGCTCTTGAATATGAGGGTCCTGCACCCAGCCCATCGATGGTCCATCGTCGTCTGCTCTGGCATCTTCATCTTCATTATCATGCCCTTCGTCTTAATCTTCCTCATCATCATGTCCGGCATCTTCTACATGATGACTGTGTCCTGCATCTACTTCGTGATCAAGTCCTGGAGATTCTTCGTCTTCTCGCCCGCCCTCACCGCTAGTATCTTGCTGCCCTTCCTTATTTCTTGCCCGACCCCCATGGATGACTTCATAATCATCTTCATCACGTTGCCACCGATAGCCATCCATGAAACCACGCAAGAGCAGGTGGACCCGCACCTGTCCGGAATCCGGGTCCATAAGGCTCTTCAGCTTGCATCTTCGACACGGACATCTTATCTCCGTCTCGTTCTTTTGAAGCATCTCGGCCTTCGCAGAGCTCAAAAACCTATTCACGATGCCTTCGGTCATCGTGCGGACCGTGGTCGCCTGCGGGGTAGAGCAAAACGATATTTTAGAACCAAAAAAAAATTTGGCATGACTTTTCCTTAAAATAGGACCAAAAAGAATGCATAGTGCCAAATTCTCGCTGAAACGGAAATGAATCAACATTCCGGCAAAATATTGGCAACTATCGCATTTCAAATACCGGCACCTGGAAACACAAACACATGCAACACCACAAACATATGTAGATCTAGGCCATAAAAAGTGTGTACGTTGGAGGGAGAAAAAAGTAGATCTAGAACATAAAGAAAGCTTTCCCCTTACTTACCTATCAAAAAAAGGAAATTTAACCAATTAATTTGGGTGAATCTATGGTGCAAATGAGGTGAGGAGGAGGAGGCAGCCGAGACCAAGCTTGGTAGAGGTGGAGAGAATGAAGTGGGGAAAGTGAGTGTGGTAGGTGGTTGTCAAAAATATCTAGCTGCTCTTAGGTTACCAATGGCGCACCTCCTAAGAATGCGCCATTGGTAACCAGGGTTACTAATGGCGCACCTGGTGTGTGGTGCGCCATTACTAGTTTTGAAAAAAATTGTTAGTAGTGGCGCACTGTGGGTGTGGTGCGCCATTACTAGTTAAAACTAGTAATGACGCACCAAACCACGGTGCGCCACTGGTAAGTCTGGGGAGGGGGTGTGCCCAGGAGAAACTTAGCGGTGGCGCACCACACACAAGGTGCGCCATTAGTAATATAAACATTAGTGGCGCACCACATACATAGTGCGCCACTAATGTCTATATTAGCTATAGCCTTTTTTCTAGTAGTGTCGTATTTAACGGCTGTCATAGTTAATCCTAATGCCCACACTAATATCGAGCAATGCTGCTAGAAGTTGCCACTATCCTTATATGATTGCCATTCAGATAAGGAACATGCTTTTTTCATTTGATGCATGTTTCATCACTTGTTAGTCACCCTACTTTCCACCTTTTTTGTGCAAACAGAGATATACATTTCGAACTTGATCTTAGTTGAACTGCACAAATGATATCCAAATTATAGTTGAACATTCCAGGAGCTTCACGACCAACCTTGATGTTGCTCAATTTTATTGCAACTAATGAAGAAGAATCTCTATGGGTTTCGTTTTCTGATGGAAATGGAACCGGGACTGGAGCCCTTTTCCTGAAAGAAGAAGAAGAAGAAGAAGCTAGCTCATGGGACATTGCTTCATTTTAGGTGAACTGCACCAAAAGGTCCCATGAATTGAATCATCCATATTGGTGACTGGTGTCATCCCTTCTACGATGGCGTTGACTGCAGATATGGTTCCCATCATGAGGTATGTTCCTTTTTGGTCTGACCGTTTACCAAAGCTCCTGCACGTTGATCCTGCTCTTGTGCTACTGTTTTGGCACTGCCATGATAAAGCAGTAATCTTATTATTTTGTACCTTAATCTAGTGGAACTATTAATTTGAGGCAATGTTTTGGCACCGCTAGTGCCACTGTTTTTTTATATATCGAAAGAGGGGGTTCCCTCCGATTTTATTAAAGAAACCCAACCATAGAGAACCATTATCCGACAACATCTCAATGTAAACGGGCAGTTATGCAACTACTACTAGAACGGACTGAGTACTAGTAGGAGACAAGTTCGCCACATAAGCTAGGCAGGTAGGGGGATGCAGCACCAGCTCGACCAAGTTTGGATTACAACCCAAATGCTACCACAGAAACATCAGGGGGGAGATAGGGACTGAAAGAGCCAGCTTCAGCATCCCAGTCTAAGCACCCCCGGCCTTCATCCTTGCGAAGCACGGTACACCTTGTTTGCCACCTGTTCGACCCTAGAGCGAGTGTCCTCTCTATCATTTCATTTCCAATGTAGATAAAGAAAGTGCTTCTCTTTGTTAATGTATGTTTCATCAACTAGTCCCATTGTTAATGTTTAAGCGTTTCTGCAAACTGGGGTGCTTAATTTTAGTTGATCTGCACAAAAATAGAGATTTGAATGTCTCAAGGCCCCTCCTTGTACTACCGTTGTACACTGATGTTCATCATTGGCAGAAGGTGTATCGGGGAGACTTGGGATGATTTCTAGTATGAGGCGTGGCGTACCATATGAGGCGTCGCAGGGCCCATCTCGCCCTCGCAGCATGGCATACTATGATACTATCACAATATTTCTTCTATTTATTTTGCGTGTTTCATCAACTAGTGCCACTATAATGTAATCATGCTTTTTCATTATCTATGCAAACAGGGTTATTCAGCTGCATTTTGGTGGAACTGCACAAATGTACGGATGGAACCGGCATATATGCAGAGTGCAAGGTGTGCCAAGTAAAAATTACTGACACCAACCATGCTCCATGCACGCATTGGCATCCACCACCACTAGTGGGATGTGTGGCGCTCTCTGTGGACGGATCTTTCTCGGCAGCAAATCCTCTAACCAAATACTAGTAGCTTATATTGGCAGTTTTCTAGGGAGTACTCTTTTCTGAAAGAAGCACCAATCTATTTTTATTCATTTAAACACAGTGTCACAACTTTGGCCCAAAGGTCCAGAGCTATTTAAGGGTGATTGGCGTAGTACTCGAGAGACTGATTGTAAGCATGATTTTCATTAGCTGTCACACTGATTGTAAGCATGATCAGGTGGAAGATTAGGTTATTGCGAAGCTTACCTTAAACCCTACCGCCGCCGTTGAAACGAGGCAAGCGTCGAGGGAACCGTGGAGAATGGTGGGGAAGCGACGTCGCGCCATCTGGCCTCCTCTTGCGGTGGGAGAACGAATAGTCCTATGGCTCCGGCTGGCTCTGCACCCTCACGAACGGCACACCGTACTCGATCGATTTGTTATCCTCTGGGTGCTCGACCTTCGACCTGTACGCCCACCACCTCCGCCTGACTTTCGACTCGGGCGAATATGTCTGCCCCATCACCTAGAGGAGATACTCGATGAACTTGAAGTACTGTGGCGTGACTGCCGCCGAGGAGTTCATGTACATCACCGCCCTCATCGCCGTCGTCTCGCTCTTTCGCATACATTGCCACATGGCCCTCACCGTCCTCGAAATCTCCCACTCATTGTCAAACCAAGTAAGGATCTCCTTCAACCTGGCTAACTTTGCCTGGTCGCCGCCGGGATCTGCCTGATTCGCTACTGCATCCTCTCCATAAATGTCCTTCTGAGTGGTCCGGTGCTAGCTTTGGAAGATGGGAGGAGAGACGGTGGTCTTGCAATAGAGAAGAGGGAGAGGCGACACGGTGGTTTTGGAATGGAAATGATGGAGAGGAGAGGAGGTGGTTTTGCAATGGAGAAGAGGGAGAGGTGACACGGTGGTTTTGGAATGGAGATGATGGAGAGGAGAGGAGGTGGTTTTGCAATGGAGAAGAGGGAGAGGTGAGACGGTGGTTTTTGAATGGAGATGATGGAGAGGAGAGGAGGTGGTTTTGCAATGGAGAAGAGGGAGAGGAGCATGCGGCAGCGATTTAGGATTGGACGAGAGGGCCGGCGCGCTACGACTGGATCAAAATCAAAATCAATTTACCCTTCAATTAAGAAAGCAACCCCACATTAACTAGTCTCCCTTTTATTCTGGGTCATAATTGACCATGATTTTCGCAAATAAAATATATGTTATATGTTGCAAAAATAATATAATTTGAAAGTACATTTACCCTTTAATTAAGAAAGTGACCCCACATTAACTAGTCTCCCTTTTATTATGGGTCATAATTGACCATGATTTTTGCAAATAAAATATATGTTATATGTTGCAAAAATAATATAATTTGAAAGTACATTCAGATACGAACCAAACGATACAATTTTTCATGACATGCATTCACATTTTGCTTGTCAAATACAATATGTGGTCAAACTTTAACCCAAAATATGCAAAACAAAAAAATACTTCCAAGACCAGCGCCGCTCTTCCGCTCTTCTCCTCTTAAACCACCACCGCTCCTCTCCTGTTCCAATCTAAATCCAGCGCCGGTCCTCTCCTCTTCCATTTCAAAACCACCGCCCCTCCTCTACTGTTCCAATCCAAAACCAACATTGCTCCTCTCCCGTTCTAATCCAAAACCAGCGCTGCTCCTCTCCTCTTCCATTCAAAAACCACCGCCGGCGAGTGAAGGTGCTGTGGAGAAGTAGATCTATGGAGGAGTACAACCGATACATGAGGATCGCAGACGGCGACCCTGTGAAGCTAGCTAGGATGTTGGATATATAGTCTTGGTTTGACAACAAGGACCAACTAGCGGCAACGGCGACATCCATGGCCAAATATCTGCAACAGAGTGAAAAGGTGGCGATACTCCCGGAGGGAGTCGCACGGGAGTACATAGAGCTACTCCTCTAGGCTTTGGAGCAAACAGATTCACCGAATCCGATTGTGAGGGAGCGGTGGTGGGAGTATCGATCCCAGATGGAGCATCCACTAGAGATTGAAGGATCGAGCATCTACAGGGTGCCGTTTGTGAGGGTGTCGTGCCAGAGCGAGCAGGTGGAGTCTTCGTCGACTGAACCCAACTGCAAGAGGAGAAAAACAGTTGGCCCGACGACGCTTCCCCGCCATCCTCTCCCTCGCCGTTCACATTGTCTCACGGGGCGGCTGTCTGCCATCAAGGAATAGGAGGGACTGCCCCCCAGCCCATTAGTCGGGCAGGTTGTGAATTGTCAGGAGGAGTTTAGGGTTGCTAGTATTTGCAGGTTGTGAATTGTGTTTTGTGTTGTGTATTTTGAGAGTACTTTCAGATATGAATGTCTTTTGAATTCAAGATTTGCAGTATTGAGCATATGAAGTATTTTATGAATTCTAGAGATCTATTTTTAGCACTTAAAAAATGTAGTTTCATAGGAGTATAAAAGTGCAGACAATGTGATTCTCAGAGAAGAAACTATAAGTTTCAGTTTCAAATAAGAAACTCCAAGTTCAGTTTCAGATAAGAAACTACAACTTTCAGAGGCAGAGCATTTATATTAACACGGCCTTTTCAAACAGTGTTAACATCATGTTGGAAGTTTTATTCATGGTCAAAATTGGAACTACCAGCCAGTTAACATCATGCTGATCAACATTCATGCATAGCACATCTTCATATGATGCACAGTAAAAAAGATATGCTATTTTCGAAATGCCCACAATGTCGAGTGTGCGAAAAACAGAGAAAACGAGGGACAAAGTTTTGGGACCCACATGTCAATAAAGGCAGAGGCAAAAAATTAGGAGATATTTTCTCTGCACAGGTGGAATCGAACCCGGGCGGAACAACTGTCGGGTAGTATCACTCGGCCACTAGGCTAGTTCGGTTGTTTCGTTACTAATAAGGCACTTCCTCTGGTGGTGATCTCGTCCTGTGCCTTTGTGCGCTCGCCGCGACGCCGCTATCTGCCGTTGTGAACATGCTGAACAAACGAGAGGAATCTGGAGAGGACTATACATGGAGAGGCGAACAGTCAGGACCCACCAGGTCTATGGCCGTACGCAAGCAAGTGCCTCATCAAAAAATACTTCCTCCTAATGCTATACTGACGTTGGCCCACGGGTTTGCCAACATAGTTACATGTTTTTAGGTGCTTCAACATAGTTACTATAGGAGATAAATTCACAACGAAGCCGGGGAGCTGGCAGGTATCATTTATTATCACTGGGGCAGCAAGTATCAGCTGGGTTTTGGGCTGCCCCGTCTAGGCTTTCTTTTTTAACATGCGTAGCCCACGACCTCGGATGGGAGGTCCATAGGCCTGTTTGTATTTTCTTGAGGGCCGTCATGTATCGACCGGCCTATGGACCTCCCATCTGAGGTTTTATTTTTCCTGAAACATCGGCAGCCCAATTTATGTATTTTTTTTGAAGAAAACACAGAGGTCTGTTATATTTTTGTATATAAGAATAGGAACGCCTGGTCCAACTTATGTTTCCCTTCTAACAATATTATATATATTTAAATTATTTTATATGTTATTATATATTATTGTTATTGTCATCATATATTTAACAGATACTTACATATGCAAGAAAACAATATCCCACATCTTATTAACTTATAAAAATAATTTCTTAACAATAAAACCCTGGATTTTTTGGCAACGAAAATCCTGGTGATTGTGTCCAAAATCTTGGTAAGATTTAAGGATCAATGTAATAATAAATCACTTATTCTTTAAATATGTATATATAACAAAATGTGCAGCCTCCGTTTATTTTTTGATAACATTGTTGCGCCCACCCCAACATTATAATTAGAATCAACCCAGCAAAATCATGTATTTAGAGAAAGTGCAAATGGCCTGTAATTTTTTAGGAAAAACATAAATGGGCTGCATGGACACTACATTATTTGTTCACCCAGCCCAGCTAATGGACTGTAATTTAAAAAAAAGTTCAAATTGACTGTAAATTCTACCCCGCAAAAAAGACTGTAAATTCTAAAAAAATGGGTTGAATACGTGCCACATTTTTGGAGGCTGATATGTGGGCCAATAAGTCGAAGCCAAAGCAAGTCGTTGTCAACTTAGTCAACAAATGATTCTGACATCATTAGCCGTTGGATTTACATCCAACGACCGGCATCCATCTTCAATCTCTCGTCTTCTTCCTCTAGCACCGCCGGGACCACCTGCTCCCGTCTCTTGCTGCTAGCAGCTCTGCTTAGCACGCTTTGCTGTGAAGCGCTACTCCACCGTTGGCCAGGCCATCCCTCCACCCCTCCACACCTCATGTTATTCTCCACCGACTAACGAACCACACCGCACCAGAACCAGTTAACCCTCGTACACCTCTCCGTCTATGATTCTACTCCTAGGTCTTCCCATCTCCGGCTCGTTGCTGTCCGGGGCCTCGTCGTCGTCCACCACCTTGGATGCGCTCGGCGTGGAGTGGTCAACGAACGATACCATCGGAAGTAGACTGTGCATGGAGAGGCTGACAGCTGGGTCCACGGCCGAACGCAAGGAAATGCCTCCTTATTACGCGCAAAATAATGATTCCTCCACCTGACAGCTGGGACCCACCGGAAGGGCCTCTGTATTTCGTGAAAAAAACATTCGCACCGCTGACAGGTCGGACCCACCAGCTATATCTTTGCACGCAAGGAAGTGCCTCCTTATTACGCACAAAAAATGAATATCCCATGCTAGCTGGGACCCACAATAGTAGGAGGCTGACTTGTGGGCCAACTAAGTTGACGAGGATGGAGGGCTTTGTCAACTTAGTCAATATGAACGATTCTAGCTCCAGTGACCGTACGATGTCCATCCAACGGCCGTAGTGCTTCTTCAACCTCTGGTCTTCTTGCTTCAGCCGCCCAAACCAGCGCCGGTCGTGCCTTTTGCTCCTGCCTCCCGTGGCCGGCTGCGATTCCGCGGAGGCCTCACGGCCCCCTACTACTCCCACCGGTGGCCAGGCCATCCCTCTACTCACCCACACCCCCTGTTATTCTGCGGCGACGACAGCCTCACACCGCAGCGAACCAGTGAACCCTCATACTCCTGTACGCATGGGCATCCACTGCCGCGTCTTCCCCGGCTCCACGTCGTTCCCTTCCTAGGCCTCGCCGTCGTCCACCGCCCTGGTGCTCTCTGCGCGGTGTGGTCAACATGGTCAAGGAACGGCTTCCATCGGACATGCACTATACGTGGAGAGGCTGACAGCTGGGTCCATGGCCGCAGCAAGGGAGTGCCTCCTTATTACGCAGAAAATAATGATTCCTCCACCTGATAGCAGAGACCCACCGGACAGGCAACCGTATTTCATGAAAAAAACATTTCCCCCCTGACTGCTGGGACCTACCAGCGACATCTTCGCACGCAAGGAAGTGCGTCCGGGCAAAAAAAAACGATTCGCCCCCCTGACTGTTGGGACCTACCAGCTACATCTTTGCACGCAAGGAAGTGCCTGACAGTCGGGACCCACCTGGTCGAAGCGTACGTAGCGTTGTCATTCTGGTCGCGAACGTGTACATACATACTCGTCCATGTAGAGGTGCGCACGTGTCGTCGTAGAGGCGCGCACGTAGCATGTACACGTATGTCCAGTGGCCAGTGTGCAAGAAAGAAAATACGGCCATGTACGTACATATGGGCAGGGTCTCGAACGCCTACTCACGCATACGTACGGCTAGGGTTCGTGTACATGGCTGGGTCGGAACGGAGAAACAGCGTCGTCGTCGTGTTCATGGGAAGCCAACCGGCTGGGTCGGAACGGAATGCGTCGTCGTGTTCATCGGGAGGGCTTGGACAGAACAGCCGATGGAAACGAGGCCTGGCGTACCGTAGAACGGAGGATATGGCCTTGTGTTCGACCGGCCACGGTCGAAACGGGATCCTATTCATCGGGAGGGATCTGGCGTACCGCAAAACGGAGGAAACGGACCTCCTATGGTCAAAACGAGGGTCCTGTTCATCGGGAGGGATGTGGCGTACCGCAAAACGGAGGAAACAGACTTGTGTTGGAGCGCTACGGTCGAACGGGGGTCCTGTTCATCGGGAGGGGTGTGGCGTACCGCAAAACGGGACTCCACGGGATACTTTTCATCTCCACCGTCGACCCCCTCCAGCCTCCACGGGCTACTGTTCATCCACCGTCGACCTCCTCCAGCCTCCACCTGTGACTGTTCATCCACGGGCTCCTATTCATCCAGCCTCCATCACGCGCTACTCCACCGGCTACTGTTCAACCAGCCCTCTCCACGGGCTCCTGTTCAACCACCCCTCCATGGGCTACTATTCATCCAGCCCTCCACCGTCTACTGTTCATCCAGCCCTCCACGGGGTGGTCCTGTTCATCCAGCCCTCCACGGGGTCCTGTTCATCCAAACCCAACCGACTCGATTGATCGGGGTCCTCTTCATCCAGAGGCAACACCACGGGGTCCAGTTCAACCACCCCCACCGGGAACTGTTCATCCAAACCCCCCAGCAATGCTCACTGTTCATCCAGAGGCAGCATCGATAGGCTTTAGTTAGCAACAGTAGCAAAGGAATCACTCGGGTTCAGTAACGTAGCTAGTGCAATCGCTCAGGTTCAGTTAGAGCCCAACACCTCGCTCGAGTTCAGCTAGAGCCCAACGCCTCGCACACACGCGTGTACGTGTACGAGAGAAATGTGCATCGCTCGGCCCCCGACCACCCACCGTAACCAGGAACTCCCCAAAATTTTCCTCGCCCTCGCTTCTACCACGGTTTTTTCCATCATGGACGGCCCAAAGAATGTCATGCAGTTGCGTCTCCGGCCCGCCCAGGATGAAAAGCCCATTTTCTGTCATGATTTTTTGTCATAGAAGTAGGAGCCCACCACATCAATGATGATACCGGGGTTTGTCACAATTATCGTCATAGAAGTGTCATAAGTATGACAAAAAAAATTTTGTTCGGCCCAAAATGTCACAGAGGTGTCTTTTTTTGTAGTGATCCCACACAGTCAGTCCCCGCTAAATATTTCCGTTCATATATACATCCCACACAGTTGCTCCAAGGAAAATGTTTCTGTTCGCAAGTACATCACACACAATTTTCCCCGTTAAATCATTTGTGATAGTGTTTCCATTGCACACGGTATTAACAATTTTATCATTTGCGTTATTGAATGCATCACACACTGTGCGTAGAAGAAACTATGTGGCAAAGGTTGTCCATCACACACAATTTTTATGTGGTAAACGTTTGCGGTAGGTGGCCTAACGCAAACAGTTTTCAAGAGGACGTCATGTGTGATTGTTCATTAATCTAACACGGTTTATTCCTAGAAATTGTGTGTGTTACTGAATGCATCACACACAGTGTTTTCTCAATAACTGTTTGCAATAGAAAAACCCAATTAGCAGGATAATTATCCTATTAATAATAATACATTTTTAATCTAATCGACATTTCATATTAAGCACACAATATATTTCATTTTCATAATTGAAATACATTAGAGTACAACGTCATATAGCTTCAGCACTCAGCTACCCCATTACACAACTACACAAGCACCAAGTTTCACATGCAACATCTATAACCTTTCAAACTTAGCATCATAGACAGGTACATAGACAGATGTATCTCATCTGGAAAACTGCTGAAACAGAAGGCGAATATTGAGCTTTCATTGATGTTGATGGTCTTTGCAAATTTAGGCCAGTGCATGTGGATGATTTGTTGGAAATATGCCCTAGAGGCAATAATAAAGTGGTTATTATTATATTTCCGTGTTCATGATAATTTTCTACTGTTCATGCTATAATTGTATCAACCGGAAACCGTAATACATGTGTGAATACATAGATCGTAATATGTCCCTAGTAAGCCTCTAGTTAACTAGCTTGTTGATCAATAGATGGTCATGGTTTCCTGACCATGGACATTGGATGTCGTTGATAACGGGATCACATCATTAGGAGAATGATGTGATGGACAAGACACAATCCTATGCGTAGCACAAGATCGTGTAGTTCGTTTGCTAAAGCTTTTCCAATGTCAAGTATCATTTCCTTAGACCATGATATTGTGCAACACACAGATACCATAGGAATGCTTTGGGTGTACCAAACGTCACAACATAACTGGGTGGCTATAAAGGTGCACTACAGGTATCTCCAAAAGTATCTGTTGGGTTGGCACAAATCAAGACTGGGATTTGTCACTCCGTATGAGGAAGAGGTATCTCTGGGGCCACTCGGTAATGCATCATCATAACGAGCTCAATGTGACTAAGGAGTTAGCCACGGGATCATGCAATACAGAACGAGTAAAGAGACTTGCCGGTAACGAGATTGAACGAGGTATAGAGATACCGACGATCGAATTTCGGGCAAGTAACATACCGATGGACAAAGGGAATTATATACGGGATTGATTGAATCCTCGACATCATGGTTCATCTGATGAGATCATCGTGGAACATGTGGGAGCCAACATGGGTATCCATATCCCACTGTTGGTTATTGGCCAGAGAGATATCTCGGTCATGTCTGCATGGTTCCCGAACCCGTAGGGTCTACACACTTAAGGTTCGGTGACGCTAGAGTTGTTATGGGAAATAGTATGTGGTTACCGAAGGTTGTTCCGAGTCCCGTATGAGATCCCGGACGTCACGAGGAGTTCCTGAATGGTCCGGAGGTGAAGAATTATATATTGGAAGTCCAATTTCAGTCGCCGGAATAATTTCAGGGGTTATCGGTATTGTATCGGGACTGCCGAAAGGTGTCCGGGGGTCCACCGGGTGGGGCCACCTGCCCCGGTGGGCCAAGTGGGATGAACAAGGGTGCGAACCAGCCCCTGGTGGGCTAGTGCGCCCCCAAGGGCCCAAGGCACCTAGGGTTGAAAACCCTAGGGGGTGGGGGCGCCTCCCACCTGACTTGGGGGCAACTCCCCCCCTTGGTTGCCCCCCCTCTAGATGCATCTAGGGGGCCGCCACCCTCTCCCTTCACCCTATATATAGAGGGGGTGGGAGGGCAGCACACCCTTCCCCTGGCGCATCCCTCCCCCTCTACAACACCTCCTCCTCCGTAGTGCTTGGCGAAGCCGTGCCGAAGAACTACAAGCTCCACCACCACGTCGTCGTGCTGCCGAAGCTCTCCCTAAACTTCTCCTCTCCCTTTGCTGGATCAAGAAGGAGGATACGTCCTCGGGCTATACGTGTTTTGAACATGGAGGCGCCATCCGTTCGGCGCTAGATCGGATCTTCCGCGATTTGAATCGCCGCGAGTACGACTCCATCATTCGCGTTCCTTGTAACGCTTCCGCTTAGCGATCTTCAAGGGTACGAAGATGCACTCCCTCTTTCTCATTTCTAGCATCTCCTAGATTAATCTTGGTGACACTTAGGAATTTTTTTTGAATTATTACTACGTTCCCCAACAGTGTCATCATGAGCTAGGTGTATGTGTAGATTCTATGCACGAGTAGAACACAAAGTAGTTGTGGGCGATGATTTGTTCAATTTGCTTACCGTTACTAGTCTTATCTTGATTCGGCGGCATTGTGGGATGAAGCGGCCCGGACCGACCTTACACATATGCTTACGTGAGACTGGTTCCACTGACTGACATGCACTTGATGCATAAGGTGGCTAGCGGGTGTCTGTCTCTCCCACTTTAGTCGGATCGGATTCGATGAAAAGGGTCCTTATGATGGTTAAATAGCAATTGGCATATCACCGTTGTGTAGGTAAGAAACGTTCTTGCTAGAAACCCATAGCAGCCACGTAAAACATGCAACAACAATCATAGGACGTCTAACTTGTTTTTGCAGGGTACGCCTTGTGATGTGATATGGCCAAAAGGATGTGATGAATGATATATGTGATGTATGAGATTGATCATGTTATTGTAATAGGAATCTCGACTTGCATGTCGATGAGTATGACAACCAGCAGGAGCCATAGGAGTTGTCTTAATTTATTGTATGACTTGTGTGTCATTGAAAACGCCATGTAATTACTTTACTTTATCGCTAACTGTCGTGGGTTTGTCACGACAGATGTCCTCGTGAAAGGACTTAGTCATGGAGCCATCACAACGGGTTAGCTTAAAGGGGTTAAACCGGACGAGGGGACACGGGGAGTTTATACTAGTTCGGCCCCTTCGATGAAGGTAAAATCCTACGTCTACTTGTGATTGGTATTGCTAGGGTTTCGATGACCAGGGAGCGAATCCGCTTTGACTGGCTCTCGAGTTGTTGTGTCTCGTCCCTAAACCGCAGCCGGGTCGTCCCCTTATAAACATAGGTTGACGCCCGCCAGTTTACAGAGTCCCGAAGCCGGATCATAAACGTGTCCGGTTCGGTCTCTATACTTCTTATCTTACAATGCAAGTTACATAATAAGGTCGGTCTACATCTACAGGCCTTAACTCGCCTTTGGGCCTTGGGCCTTCATAAAGCGCCATCATTCTTACGTCTTCATGGGCTTCTTATCTTCATAACGTTAATCCAGCTACTCCTGGCCGGTTTACGCCCAGCAGTAATATCCCCAACATTAGGCCCCAGATTGGTTTGAACTTGTTCATGTCAATCTTCAACACTCAGAAAAACTCCTCCTTTGCATCTTCACCTTGATCTTGTAAACCGTCGTGACGTCATACTCCAGGATCATGATAAACCGCCCTGACGTCACCTATTCTTTGAAGCCGAAGATTACCTTCATTAATGCATATCCAATCATCGAGGCGACACCATTATTAACTATCCATTTTTGAGCTCCTCGATTCCCGCACTTGTCGCTTTATCGCTTCACCTTATAAATAGGACCATAGGTCCTTCTCCTTTTCCCCTTCGTCTCCTTCACTTCTTCTTCCTCCTCGCGACATCTCTGCCCCTGAGCGCCGCCGCCGTCACCGAGGTTCACCTCTGCTTCGACGAAGGCCGCTGCATCAACCTGACCGTTACCAGATACACGCGGTGATCCTCCGCTGCTTCTTCCTGCACCAGTAAGTTCCTCTTCTCCTCACCCCAGATCCGCCATTAGGGTTCGGTGTTCTTCATAACCTGAAGCTGTTCCTCCTTTAGTAACACCAATGGCCAGTGAGATCTGATTATTTTCAGCGCCCTTTGTAGCTTAAACTCCTTTCTTCTTGTAAAGGCACCTGCTTGATATCAAACTCATCTGAACTTGCTGAACCTTTTGAGCACTTGAGATTAGAACAGAATATATTTTGATTATCCAATGCACGGTAGATCTGAAATTCCCATGCCAAACTGTGAAATTTGCTTTACCTTACTTAGCCCTTTTCGCCTTAAATATGTATCCTCTTTACCATGTAGGTGGTTTACCCTTGTAAAAACAATCTATATTATACCATTAGTCCCCTGGTAAACCAACAAAATCCCTTTACATTCATTGTAACAGTCCGGTTTAACAACACACGTATACCCTTGATATGACCTTGTCATTCATTATTGTATCAGTCTCCGGTTTACGCAATTTCACATATCTGTATATTTTTAATCCATTGCATCTTGCGTACCACCATGAATGATTTGCAAACCGGCATTTCTTTTTCAGCTTTTCGTTTCACAATGGCCAAATAGTTTTTTGCTTGCAACTGGGCTCGTTCCCGGGTCACTGAAGAACAGTTGAACGGAATGGTCAATATCGGTACCTTGCCCAAGAAAACTGAAATTCGATGGCGAGTTCCAGGAACAGAGAATCCTCCTACCCCGAGGCAGGGTGAGGTAGTGGTCTTTGTCGACCACATGGGCCGTGGTTTCAAACCGCCCGGGCCGAAATTTTTCCGAGATGTGCTTGCCAGTTTCCAACTCCATCCTCAAGATATTGGACCCAACTCAGTGTCCAATCTATGCAACTTCCAAGTCTTCTGTGAAGTATACTTACAAGAAGAACCAACTGCTGAGCTGTTCCGGGACTTTTTTCATCTGAACCGGCGTACAGAATTTGTAAATGGTCCCAACACTGAACTTGGTGGTGTATCTGTTCAAAAGCAGAAGGAAGTTGAATTACCTCATGCCAAACTGCACAGTCACCCTAAGGAATGGAACCAAACTTGGTTCTACTGCATAGATACCTCTCCTGAGGATGAGAACCCTCTTCTAGGCTACTGTGATCACCAGCTTTCCAGCACTCATCCAATGCCGCAATGTTTAAGTTCTATGGAATGGGCCAAATATGCCCCTCAACTCGCCAAGCTCCGGGCCTTTATGGCTAACAGTTTAACATGCGTTGATTTTGTGCGTTGCTGGATATCTTGGAGTGTCTTGCCACTAAGCTGCTGCCCCGGTTTAATGTGTGAGTACACCGGTGAATTAGAAGACCCCCAATGCCACATCAACATTCAGGTAACCGATGAAGAGGTCACTGAAAGCGTCAAGAAAATTTTGACTGAACCAAAATTAGTCTGTCGCCAAACCGGCTTGAACCCCTTCTACACTCAAAATAAACCGCCTGCTGTAAGCACTATGCTTCCTTTTTATCTTTGATATCTTTAAATTGTTCAACTTGTAAACTTCCTTCTGTTTGTGTATAAACAGGGTGATGATCCCTTCTGGAAGCGGAAATCCGCAGATAAAGCGGCAAAGCCATCCCGTCCCAAAACCAAAGCCGTCAAGCGAACCTCAAAGCGGAAAACAGCCAAACGTATCAACATGGAACTTGATGAAGATGCGGAGGAACCGGAAGTTGAGGTAGAACCTGACTCCCTTGGCTCCCTTTTCATGCATCTCATTAACAATGATATTTATCAGGAGGACGTAGAAGGCAGCCATGCTGATGACGTAGAGGTAATTACCCTTTTCTCCGGTTCAGACTCTATGCCAACACAAAAAACCCGTCAAGCGATCTAGAAAGTAAGCTTTTCTCATCCTCTTGCTTACTTGGATCCAACATTTATTTTGAAGTCGCAGCAGCATGAAGCTCGCCGAACAACCCGGCACAGCGGCCAACAGGTCACTTCGGCCGGTTTACCTGATACCCCGTGTCGGTGTCAAAACCAGCGGATCTCGGGTAGGGGGTCCCGAACTGTGCGTCTAGGCGGATGGTAACAGGAGGCAGGGGACACGATGTTTTACCCAGGTTCGGGCCCTCTTGATGGAGGTAAAACCCAACGTCCTGCTTGATTAATATTGATGATATGGGCAGTACAAGAGTAGATCTACCACGAGATCAAGGAGGCTAAACCCTAAAAGCTAGCCTATGGTATGATTGTTGTTCGTCCTACGGACTAAAACCCTTCGGTTTATATAGACATCGGAGAGGGCTAGGGTTACACAGAGTCGGTTACAATGGTAGGAGATCTACATATCTGTATCGCCAAGCTTGCCTTCCACGCCAAGGAAAGTCCCTTCCGGGCACGGGACGAAGTCTTCAATCTTGTATCTTCATAGTCCAACAGTCCGGCCAAAGGATATAGTCCGGCTATCCGGACACCCCCTAGTCCAGGACTCCCTCAGTAGCCCCTGAACCAGGCTTCAATGACGACGATTCCGGCGCGTAGATTGTCTTCGACATTGCAAGGCGGGTTCCTCCTCCAAGTACTTCATAGAAGATTTTGAACACAAAGGTAGTGTCCGGCTCTGCAAAATAAGTTTCCATTGCCATAGAGAGAATAATATTTACACAAATCTAATCTGCTGACGTATTCTGTAGCGTGACATCACACCACGGCCAAGTCTTTATTCGAATTGTTTTACTGTCCCACCTCAGCGCGTTTAGCGAGGCGGTTTCCTTGGCACGTCTTGTCAAAGCAGAGATCGTGTCCCCTTATTCCGGGATTCTCATCAAAACGGGCGTGGGTAACCCAACCGAGTTTGGGAGATAAGCGAGTTTTACCAGGCTGGTGGGGACGCATAGTCGCGTCCGCCCATATAAGGGGATAAGGATCCACCTTTTCTTCCACGCCTTCTTCCTCCTTTGCCTATACATTTCCATGCACTCGAGCTCCAACGCCCAAGTCCGCACATCCCACCTCAACCTTCTCCAGCCATGTCCGAAGCGGGAGGCAAGTGGATGGTCTCCTCCGTCACGGAGGGACTCATCAAAAAGCTGAGGAAGGCCGGATACTTGTGTAACACCCTCGATGCGACTATATCTCCCACGTGTCGAGGCACGACTTAGAGGCATAATCGCATTGAAGGCATATGTCGCAAGTTAGGCAATCTTCACAACATCCCATGTAATATAGATAATAACAGGGGAGATAACATAGTTGGCTTACACTCGCCACGTCAATCAAGTACATAAATAAAATTACATCATCCAAACACTCATGGCCCGACTACGGCGCCAAAATAAAAGATAACCCAACAAGCGACACGGTCCCGATCACCCCCAACTGGGCACCACTACTGATCATCAGGGAAATACACGTAGTATTGTTGAGAGTCCTCGTCGAACTCCCACTTGAGCTCGAGCGCGTCACCTGGAGCAGAATCATCAGGCCCTGCATCTGGTGTAATAGTAATCTGTGAGCCACAGGGACTAGGCAATCTCGCACCCTCGCGATCAAGACTATTTAAGCTTAAAAGGTATGGCAAGGTAAATAGGTGGAGCTGCAGCAAGCGACTAGCATATATGGTGACTATCCTGTTCGCAAAAGAGAGCGAGAAGAGAGGGCAAAGCGCGAGCGAGAAACTAGAGGACAACCTACGCAAACATTACTCCAACACCATGTCCACTTCCCGGACTCCGCCGAGAAGAGGCCATCACGGTAACTCACACGGTTGATTCATTTTAAATAAATTAAGGTTCAAGTTATCTACAATCGGACATTAACAAATTCCCATCTGCCCATAACCGCGGGCACGGCTTTCGAAAGTTCAAATCCATGCAGGGGAGTCCCAACTTAGCCCATGACAAGCTCTCATGGTCAACGAAGGAATAGACCTCCTCCCGAGACGTTCCGATCAGACTCGGTATCTCGGTTCTTCAAGACACTTCGACAGGTTAAAACTAATCCAGCAACACCGCCCGAATGTGCCGACAAATCCTGATAGGAGCTGCACATATCTCTTTCTCAGGGCACACTCAGATTGTCCTAGGTACGGGTAGGCCAGCCCAGAGTTGCCCCTGGTGGCCACCGGCAGCTAACAGGTGGACCAACACTTAGAGGAGCACTGGCCCGGGGGGGTTTAAAATAAGATGACCCTCGGGCTCCGGAAACCCAAGGGAAAAAGAGGCTAGGTGGAAAATGGTAAAACCAAGGTTGGGCATTGCTGGAAAAGCTTTAATCAAGGCGAACTATCAAGGGGTTCCCATTATAACCCAACCGCGTAAGGAACGCAAAAATCCAGGAACATAACACCGATATGACGGAAACTAGGGCGGCAAGAGTGGAACAAAACACTAGGCGAGAGGCCGAGCCTTCCACCCTTTACCAAGTATATAGATGCACTAAGATAACATGACAATATAATGATATCCCAACAATTAAATAATGTTCCAACAAGGAGCGGTCTCCAATCTTCACCTGCAACTAGCAACGCTATAAGAGGGGGCTGAGCAAAGCTGTAACATAGCCAATCAACGGTTTGCTAGGAAATGGTGGGTTAGAGGTTTGACATGGCAATTTGGGAGGCTTGAAAGCAAGTGGTAGGCATCGTAGCATAGGCATAGCAAAAGAGCGAGCATCTAGCAAAGCAAAGATAGTAGTGATTTCGAGGGTATGATCATCTTGCCTACAAAGTTGTCAGAGTTGACTGGATCCTCGAAAGCAAACTCAACGGGCTCCTCTTTAGCGAACTCGTCTCCCGGCTCTACCCAAACAATACAAACAAGCAAACGGAACAAAATCAACCACGTGCAAAGCTCAAACAATATGATGCAAAGATGGTATGCTATGCGGGATGCGATGCGGAATGCATATGCAAGATTTGACAAGGGATGCATGAACCTGGCCTCTAATTGGGAATCCAAGTGTGCCACTGGAAATATGAGATGAAATCGCTTGAAAATGATATAAAGAACGCCGGAATCGGAGTTACGGTTTGGAAATGGCAATCAATTCAAATATGACCACGTTCTGCGATTTACAGCAAGTAGCCATCTAAATGCAACAAGATGAACATGCTACAACACCAAACATGACAACAAAATACATGGAAGGGATGCATTAAAGATGCTTAACAAAAGTCTAGCACTGAGCTACGGCCAAATCATCCATTAACAGGTTCAAACAAGCATGGCAAAAATGCATATGGCAAACAGATCTCAGACTTAGTGAAATTAACACTTGTCTGGAATTTCAGATCAGATAGCACTCTTCGGAGCAGCAAAACTACATGCTACAGGACCTGAACATGGCAAAGTAAAGCATGGCATGGAGCTACTTAGAGAGCTTAAAAAAAGTCCCTTAGTGACCTTGAGCCAAAAGGGATCAGAAAATACAATTGCAAGTATGTGAACATGGCAAAAACATAATCAGTTCTCAGACTTGGTGAAAACTGGAGCATGCTGAAAACAGATATCAAGTAGGCATGTTTACGAGCTCGATGCACTCACTACGGAGCAAGTCATGATAATCTAATCATACACCCATCAAGAATACACAAAATGCAAGCTAGACATGGCAAGAACAATAACATAGCATGCACGGATCAACTACAACATCATCGGCAAAATCGTTAACAAGTAGACAATCTGCTCAGATTCACGAAGTAGCAAAAGTAGAACTCGATTGACTCAAGCTAAGGTGCTCTATACTTGCAAACACAGACATGGATGGATAGAGCACTACAAGATTAACAAAACATCCTTACTGATCATCCTCAAAAGAGGCACGGATCACTAGGAAACAACATGAACATATGGCCATATGAGATAAACAGCTCAAGGACTTAGTGGAAATGCTAAGTCCCTGAAATCAGCTTTACCAAGTGCCTCACTTTGCAAGCTTGTGCTAGTCACCACACACATAACAAAAATACATGGGTTGCATCTCTGGAAAGATGGAAAAATCCTTAACAAAACATATGTAGAGCTCATGGGCATATCATGCACACAATAATCATGGCAAAAATGACAAATAACTAAATAGAGCAGCAGATATGACAATTAACTCAAGTAGCCCTCTTCTAACGGCATTTCGGGCATCAAGATGAACTCAAATGAAAATGATGCAATGGAATGAAGTGATGTACTCTTTGAGGCGAACATTTTGATATGCTATATGCCCAAAACAGAGTTACAGATGAGGAGCTACAATGCGATGAACATAGGCAAAAAAATTAGGGTTAGGGACGGAAAGTCAAACGAGATCTAGATCCGGATCTGGCACTGTTCATGCACGGATTACGAGGTTCACCGGCCGGAGCTCGCTAGAGTTGACGATGTCGACGGCGGCCGGTGGATCCGTGGAAGGAGGAGGGTGGAGAGGCGAGGCGACCCGGGCAGTGCGGCGTGGCCTCCGGCGACGTGGGGCGGCGATGCGGTGAGGAGAGGCGACGGCAGCCGGAGTGGGACGCTGCAGCGGAGCGGCGAGGGTCGCGGCGGAGGGACGGCGGCGGTGGTCCGGCGCCGGCGCGGGAGAGGAGAGGCGGCGCGGGCGGATGGCGGGCGGCGGCGCGTGCTTCGGGCCGCGGGGGCTCCTCCCAGGCCGAGCGGGCCGCGGCGGGGTGGAGCGGCCGGCGTGCCACGTGTCGGCGCCTGGTTGGTCACGGGCATTGGCGGCGGGGTGTCCGGTGCGGATGGACAATGTCCGGCGCGGCAGATCTGGGATTTTTAGGGTTTCGAGGAGGGGATCCGAGATTTGGAATGAGGGGTCTATATATAGGCATAGAGGGAGCTAGGAGAGTCCAAATGAGGTGCGGTTTTCGGCCACGCGATCGTGATCGAACGCTCTAGATGATGGAGGGGGTTTTGGTGGGTTTTGGGCCAACTTGGAGGGGTGTTGGGCTACAACACACACGAGGCCTTTTCGGTCCCTCGGTTAACCGTTGGAGTATCAAACGAAGTCCAAATGATACGAAACTTGACAGGTGGTCTACCGGTAGTAAACCAAGGCCGCCTGGCAAGTCTCGGTCCAATCCGGAAAAGTTTAATCCCCACACACGAAAGAAAGGTAGAAATGACCACCGGAGGAGAACGAAGCGCCGGAATGCAAAACGGACAACGGGGAAAATGCTCGAATGCAAGAGATGAACATGTATGCAAATGCAATGCACATGATGACATGATATGAGATGCATGACAACGACAACAACACACAGAGACAAAAACCCGAACCTGAGAAAATAAAATAACTTAAAGCCGGAAGCGGCAAGAGTTGGAGTACATATTGGGAAAGTCACATCCGGGGTGTTACAACACTCCACCACTACGAAAGGATCTCGTCCCGAGATCTTGGACTGAAAGAACGCCGAGTATTCAGAACGGAGGTGTTCCTCGCGTTCCCAGGTAGCTTCATGGTCAGAATGGTGTGACCACTTGACTTTGAGGAATTTGATTGACTTGTTGCGAGTCTTGCGTTCATTCTCTTCGAGAATAGCAATGGGGTGCTCACGATAGGAGAGATCTTCTTGGAGCTCAATGTCCTCGAAGTTGACGGTGCAGTCAGGAGTCTTGAAGCACTTTCGGAGCTGAGAGACATGGAACACATCATGAACATTTGCAAAGTTTGAAGGAAGCTCGAGTTGATAGGCGAGATCGCCTCTCTTGCTGACAATCTTGAAAGGTCCCACGTATCTGGGGGCAAGCTTCCCTTTGATACCGAAGCGACGAGTACCTTTCATAGGAGAGACACGGAGGTAAACATGATCTCCGATCTCGAAAGCCAAATCACGATGCTTACTATCATAGTAGCTCTTCTGGCGGGATTGAGCTACTTTGAGGTTATCTCGAATGACTTTGCACATTTCCTCTGCCTCTATGATTAAGTCATTACTCAAAAGCTGACGTTCACTGGTTTCAGACCAGTTGAGAGGGGTACGACACTTCCTGCCATACAGAATTTCAAATGGGGCCTTGCCTGAACTTGCTTGAAAACTGTTGTTGTAGGAGAATTCAGCATAAGGAAGACAATCCTCCCACTTCATGCCGAAGGAGATCACACAAGCCCTGAGCATATCTTCAAGAATCTGGTTGACACGCTCGACTTGAGCGCTAGTTTGAGGATGGAAAGCTGTGCTGAAGCGGATGTTGGTTCCCATGGCCTTCTGAAAAGAATCCCAAAACTTGGAGGTAAAGATGCTGCCATGGTCTGAAGAGATCACTTGTGGAATACCGTGCAGAGAGACAATCCGAGAGGTATAGAGTTCCGCCAATTGAGCTGCAGTGATCGACTCTTTGATAGGCAGAAAGTGAGCCACTTTGGTGAGTTTGTCGATGACAACGAATATAGCATCATTGCCACACTTGGACTTTGGAAACCCAGTCACGAAGTCCATCTCAATGTGGTCAAACTTCCATTCTGGAATGGCAAGAGGTTGGAGGAGACCAGCTGGCCTTTGGTGTTTTGCCTTCACTCTTCTGCAGACATCACATTCATTCACGAATTGAGCAATCTCGCGCTTCATTCGAGTCCACCAATAAGCCTGCTTGAGGTCCTGATACATCTTCGTGCTCCCAGGGTGGATGGAGAGGAGAGAATTGTGAGCCTCGTTCATGATCACTTTACGGAGGTCACCTTTGGGCACAACAATACGATCCTCGAAGAAGAGAGTGTCCTTGTCGTCAAGGCGGTAGCACTTGTACTTGGGTTGACTCTTGGCAATCCCAATCTTCACCTTTTTCACCATAGCATCAAGAAGCTGGGCTTGGCGAATCTGATCTTCCAAGGTAGGAGAGACTTGAAGGTTGGTGAGGAAACCTTGAGGAACAACTTGCAGATTAAGTTTGCGGAAAGCTTCACAAAGCTCGGGTTGATAAGGCTTGAGAATAAGACTGTTGCAGTAAGCTTTCCTGCTCAATGCGTCAGCAATCACATTGGCCTTGCCTGGAGTATACTCAATACTCGGATTATACTCTTGAATCATTTCGACCCATCAAGTTTGCCTGAGGTTGAGATTAGGCTGAGTGAAGATGTACTTGAGACTCTTGTGGTCAGTGAAGATGTCCGCTTTTCTTCCCAATAAGAGATGTCTCCAAGTCAAAAGAGCATGCACAACTGCCGCCAACTCGAGATCATGAGTGGGGTAGTTCTTCTCATTGGGCTTCAACTGGCGGGAGGTATAAGCAACAACTTACTTCTCTTGCATCAACACTGCGCCAAGACCTTGGAGAGAGGCATCACAAAAGACCTCATACAGTTTGGATTCATCAGGCGGAGTCAGAACTGGAGCAGTGACCAATTTATCTTTCAAAGTGTTGAAAGCAATGTCACACTCCGGAGACCAGACGTACTTGACGTGCTTCTGGAGAAGATTTGAGAGGGGCTTCGCGATCTTAGAAAAGTTTGCAACGAATCTTCGGCAATAGCTTGCGAGACCGAGGAAGCTACGGAGTTGCTTCACGTTCTGAGGAGGTTCCCAATTCACAATTGCAGACACCTTCTCAGGATTCACCGCAATGCCCTTGGCAGAGATGATATGACCAAGATAAAGAACCTCATCGAGCCAAAATTCGCACTTGGAGAACTTGGCGTAGAACTGGTGTTCCCTCAGCTTATCGAGCACCAAACGCAAGTGCTTGGCATGATCTTCCTTGTTCTTCGAGAAAACCAGAATGTCATCGAGATAGACCAAAACGAAGTCATTGGTGTAGGCGTTGAAGATGAAGTTCATCATGCGAGAGAAAGTCGGAGGAGCATTGACAAGGCCAAAAGACATGACAGTGTATTCGTATGAACCATAGCTTGTCCTGAAAGCCGTCTTGGGAATATCTTGCTCACGGATTCGAATCTGATGATAACCCATACGGAGATCAAGCTTGGAGAATACTTGGGCACCTTTGAGTTGTTCGAACAGCTCATTGATGTTGGGAAGTGGGTATTTGTTCTTGATGGTCTTCTTGTTCAATGGACGGTAATCAACACAAAGTCGGTCCGTTCCATCCTTCTTCTTCACAAAAAGAACACCACAACCCCACAGAGAAGAACTAGGCCGGATGAGACCCATTCTCTCTTGAATATCGAGTTGCTTCTTCAGCTCCTTCAACTCTTCAGGTCCGAGCTTGTAAGGAAGCTTACACACAGGTTCCGTGCCAGGCTCAAGATCAATAACGAATTCAACTGGCCGATGCGGAGGCATTCCTGGAAGCTCTTTTGGAAAGACGTCTTGATATTCGCAAACGACTGGAATTTGCGAGATGGCATTGAGTTCACCCTTCTCATTGAGAGAAAACAGACGGATAGTATCATCACTAGCGGCAAACACAATTACATCCTCAGACGAATGAGTCAATTGAATCTGCCTGGCTGCACAATCAAGCTGAGCCTTGTGCTTAGAAAGCCAATCCATTCCGAGAATAAGATCAATATCCGAGTCACCAAGAACCGTTGGAGAAGTCAGAAACTTGTAGTCACCCAAGGTGATAGTAACATCCGGAACGATGGAGTTAGCATGCATGCGCTTACTGGGAGAGACAACTGCTAATGGACTAGGCAAAACTTGTGAAACCAATTCATGCCTAGATGTAAACGGTCTCGAGATGAAACAATGTGATGCACCAGTGTCAAAAAGAACTTTTGCAGGAATATCGTTAACTGGAAGGTTACCCATGATGACATCTGACGAGTCCTCTAGCTGAGCTTCATTCATCAAGTTGACCTTGGCGTGCTTGTGGTTATGCTTGACCACAGCTGTACTTGCCGATCTGACAGGAGGAGGAGGAGGAAGACGCCTCTGATTGAGACACTTGTTGGCATAGTGACCCTTCTATTGGCACTTGTTGCACGTGACCTCTGAAAGCGGACGGTGGTACGGAGCACTTGATCTTGGAGCTTGAGACAAAGTCTTGTTCTGAAAGCCAGGGTTGGGTGGGTGGGAAGATCCACTGCCACCTTTGCTCTTCTGCTGATACGGCTGACGGAATGGAGGAGGAGGAAGCCAATACTTCTGCTGTTTGGCCACTTGAGTAGAGGAAGAAGGAGTAACATCTCTGACTCGCTTCTTGGAAGCATCACACCTCAATTGAGCAGCCTCTTGCTTCAACGCCATGTTGTAGAACTCATCGTACCTCAAGGGCTCAAAGAGAACAAGAGCTAGCTGAATTTCTTCTCTGAGACCACCCCTGAATTGGTATATCATGCTCTTCTCATCAGGTACGTCCTGCATGGCAAAGCGGGCAAGCTTCTGAAACAACTTGTTGTAGTCATAGACAGACAAAGAGCCTTGCTTCAGGTTGCAGAATTCCTCACGCTTTCTTTCAACCACGCTCTGGGGAATATGATGAGCTCTGAAATCTTGACGGAATTCATCCCAAGTAATAGCACGTCCGCCTCTGGAATCCTTGTACTGCTGGAACCATTCTGCAACTTGATCTTTGAGTTGGAAGGAAGCGAACTTGACAAAGTCCTCAGGCCTGACGTTACTGCACTCGAAATGCTTGCACAGATCCACAAGCCAATCGTCAGCATCAGTTGCCTCAACACAATTGCTGAAAGTCTTTGGCCCGTTACCAAGGAACTGGTTGAGTGTAGCAAAGTGATTCTGATTGTTGCCTTGGTTCCCTTGGTTGCCTTGATTGCGCTCTTGAAGAATTTGCAGGATCAACTGTGTGTTTGCATTGGTTGCGGCCATCACAGCTTGCCATGCCTCCGGAGGAGGTGGAGGTGGTGGCGGATCAGGATTCGGAGTCGTGCGCATTGGAGGAGCCATCCTGAAGAGGTTGACATCCATTAGCACATTGATAGACAAATATTGAAGCTGAATCCAACGGAATGAAAATTGCAACATATAGTCTTCACATCCGAACAAAATGAACGAATGCATTCCTCTTGAAATGGTCACATATCCATAAATTGAGAAGCCACTTAGAATTTAGGTAGAGAAATAAATCAACAAGGTACGGATCAAGAACGAATACTCGGTAAGAAATCCCAATCTCAAACCAAATATCCATGGAAGAAGAACTAGAGCTACGAGAATTCCCACCTATGAAACTCCCGAACCTTTCCGGTTATGCAATCAGGTGTTGGGGATACAGGGGAAGCATAATATCTCACCCAAATCTAGCAAATCCTACATCCAGCTGTATCCATCCTTCAACACATAACCGAGAAAAACTTCGGAAACCATCTACCTCAACCTTCGAAAAGCATCCGTTATACAAGTTATGGCGATACTCCCGAACTCCCGCCCCAGTACTGGGTGGCGTCGAGGTTATCTCACCAACGAACTACATAAAAGAGATTTTCGATGTCGGCGTACTAAACTCAGGTATTCCGGAACTACAATGATAAAATTATGACGACAACACCTCAGAGCTCAACTCCCCGGGACACTTCCACAAAACCCCTGACAGGAGGCACCAAGACAATGTTCTCGTCATAAAACCATCGGAACTATTCCAAGATACCCGCGTGATCCTAAATTTTTTTAGTGAAATTTGAGAAGAGAAGAGTCAAAACTCTACGTCAGGATGCCTTACCAGAGTGATGAGGAGACTGGGAAGTAAAAAGAATTCCTAAACTCTCCGATATATAATTCCTAAATGACTCAAAACATTTTTCTAGACATAACTCAGCCGCTAAAACGAATAAGCAATGGGGCTCCTAAGGTCGGGGAAGGCTCTGATTACCAACTTATAACACCCTCGATGCGACTATATCCCCCACGTGTCGAGGCACGACTTAGAGGCATAATCGCATTGAAGGCATATGTCGCAAGTTAGGCAATCTTCATAACATCCCATGTAATATAGATAATAACAGGGGAGATAACATAGTTGGCTTACACTCGCCACGTAAATCAAGTACATAAATAACATTACATCATCCAAACACTCATGGCCCGACTACGACGCCAAAATAAAAGATAACCCAACAAGCGACACGGTCCCGATCACCCGAACTGGGCACCACTACTGATCATCAGGGAAAGACACGTAGTATCGTTGAGAGTCCTCGTCGAACTCCCACTTGAGCTCGAGCGCGTCACCTGGAGCAGAATCATCAGGCCCTGCATCTGGTGTAATAGTAATCTGTGAGCCACAGGGACTCAGCAATCTCGCACCCTCGCGATCAAGACTATTTAAGCTTAAAAGGTATGGCAAGGTAAATAGGTGGAGCTGTAGCAAGTGACTAGCATATATGGTGACTATCCTGTTCGCAAAAGAGAGCGAGAAGAGAGGGCAAAGTGCGAGCGAGAAACTAGAGGACAACCTGCGTAAACATTACTCCAACACCGTGTCCACTTCCCGGACTCCGTCGAGAAGAGGCCATCACGGTAACTCACACGGTTGATTCATTTTAAATAAATTAAGGTTCAAGTTATCTACAACCGGACATTAACAAATTCCCATCTGCCCATAACCGCGGGCACGGCTTTTGAAAGTTCAAATCCATGCAGGGGAGTCCCAACTTAGCCCATGACAAGCTCTCATGGTCAAAGAAGGAATAGACCTCCTCCCGAGACGTACCGATCAGACTCGGTATCTCGGTTCTTCAAGACACTTCGACAGGTTAAAACTAATCCAGCAACACCGCCCGAATGTGCCGACAAATCCTGATAGGAGCTGCACATATCTCTTTCTCAGGGCACACTCAGATTGTCCTAGGTACGGGTAGGCCAGCCCAGAGTTGCCCCTGGTGGCCACCGACAGCTAACAAGTGGACCAACACTCAGAGGAGCACTAGCCCGGGGGGGTTTAAAATAAGATGACCCTCGGGCTCCGAAAACCCAAGGGAAAAAGAGGCTAGGTGGCAAATGGTAAAACCAAGGTTGGGCATTGCTGGAAAAGCTTTAATCAAGGCGAACTATCAAGGGGTTCCCATTATAACCCAACCGCGTAAGGAACGCAAAAATCCGGGAACATAACACCGATATGACGGAAACTAGGGCGGCAAGAGTGGAACAAAACACTAGGCGAGAGGCCGAGCCTTCCACCCTTTACCAAGTATATAGATGCATTAAGATAACATGACAATATAATGATATCCCAACAATTAAATAATGTTCCAACAAGGAGCGGTCTCCAATCTTCACCTGCAACTAGCAACGCTATAAGAGGGGGCTGAGCAAAGCGGTAACATAGCCAATCAACGGTTTTCTAGGAAATGGTGGGTTAGAGGTTTGACATGGCAATTTGGGAGGCTTGAAAGCAAGTGGTAGGCATCGTATCATAGGCATAGCAAAAGAGCGAGCATCTAGCAAAGCAAAGATAGTAGTGATTTCGAGGGTATGATCATCTTGCCTACAAAGTTGTCAGAGTTGACTGGATCCTCGAAAGCAAACTCAACGGGCTCCTCATTAGCGAACTCGTCTCCCGGCTCTACCCAAACAATACAAACAAGCAAACGGAACACAATCAACCACGTGCAAAGCTCAAACAATATGATGCAAAGATGGTATGCTATGCGGGATGCGATGCGGAATGCATATGCAAGATTTGACAAGGGATGCATGAACCTGGCCTCTAATTGGGAATCCAAGTGTGCCACTGGAAAGATGATATGAAATTTCTTGAAAATGATATAAAGAACACCGGAATCGGAGTTACGGTTTGGAAATGACAAGCAATTCAAATATGACCACGTTCTGCGATTTACAGCAAGTAGCCATCTAAATGCAACAAGATGAACATGCTACAACACCAAACATGACAACAAAATACATTGCAGGGATGCATTCAATATGCTTAACAAAAGTCTAGCACTGAGCTACGGCCAAATCATCCATTAACAGGTTCAAACAAGCATGGCAAAAATGCATATGGCAAACAGATCTCAGACTTAGTGAAATTAACACTTGTCTGGAATTTCAGATCAGATAGCACTCTTCGGAGCAGCAAAACTACATGCTACAGGACCTGAACATGGCAAAGTAAAGCATGGCATGGAGCTACTTAGAGAGCTTAAAAAAAGTCCCTTAGTGACCTTGAGCCAAAAGGGATCAGAAAATACAATTGCAAGCATGTGAACATGGCAAAAACATAATCAGTTCTCAGACTTGGTGAAAACTGGAGCATGCTGAAAACAGATATCAAGTAGGCATGTTTACGAGCTCGATGCACTCACTACGGAGCAAGTCATGATAATCTAAGCATACACCCATCAAGAATACACAAAATTCAAGCTAGACATGGCAAGAAAAATAACATAGCATGCACGGATCAACTACAACATCATCGGCAAAATCGTTAACAAGTAGACAATCTGCTCAGATTCACGAAGTAGCAAAAGTAGAACTCGATTGACTCAAGCTAAGGTGCTCTATAATTGCAAACACAGACATGGATGGATAGAGCACTACAAGATTAACAAAACATCCTTACTGATCATCCTCAAAAGAGGCACGGATCACTAGGAAACAACATGAACATATGGCCATATGAGATAAACAGCTCAAGGACTTAGTGGAAATGCTAAGTCCCTGAAATCAGCTTTACCAAGTGCCTCACTTTGCAAGCTTGTGCTAGTCACCACACACATCACAAAAATACATGGGTTGCATCTCTGGAAAGATGGCAAAATCCTTAAAAAAAACATATGTAGAGCTCATGGGCATATCATGCACACAATAATCATGGCAAAAATGACAAATAACTAAATAGAGCAGCAGATCTGACAATTAACTCAAGTAGCCCTCTTATAACAGCATTTCGGGCATCAAGATGAACTCAAATGAAAATGATGCAATGGAATGAAGTGATGTACTCTTTGAGACGAACATTTTGATATGCTATATGCCCAAAACGGAAAGTCAACCGAGATCTAGATCCGGATCTGGCACTGTTCACGCGCGGATTACGAGGTTCACCGACCGGAGCTTGCCGGAGTTGACGACATCGACGGCGGCCGGCGGATCCGTGGAAGGAGGAGGGTGGAGAGGCGAGGCGACCCGGGGGGTGCGGCGCGGCCTCCGGCGACGTGGGGCGGCGGCGCAGCGAGGAGAGGCGGCGGCGGCCGGAGTGGGACGCTGCGGCGGAGCGGCGAGGGTCACGGCGGAGGGACGGCGGCGGTGGTCCGGCACCGGTGCGGGAGAGGAGAAGCGGCGCGGGCGGCGGCGCGCGCTTCGGGCCGCGGGGGCTCCTCCCGGGCCGAGCGGGCCGCGGGGGCTCCTCCCGGGCCGAGCGGGCCGCGGCGGGGTGGAGCGGCCGGCGTGCCACGTGTCGGCGCCTGGTTGGTCGCGGGCGTCGGCAGCGGGGTGTCCGGCGCGGCGGATCTGGGATTTTTAGGGTTTCGAGGAGGGGATCCGAGATTTGGAATGAGGGGTCTATATATAGGCATAGAGGGAGCTAGGAGAGTCCAAATGAGGTGCGGTTTTCGGCCACGCGATCGTGATCGAACGCTCTAGATGATGGAGGGGGTTTTGGTGGGTTTTGGGCCAACTTGGAGGGGTGTTGGGCTGCAACACACACGAGGCCTTTTCGGTCCCTCGGTTAACCGTTGGAGTATCAAACGAAGTCCAAATGATACGAAACTTGACAGGTGGTCTACCGGTAGTAAACCAAGGCCGCCTGGCAAGTCTCGGTCCAATCCGGAAAAGTTTAATGCCCACACACGAAAGAAAGGTAGAAATGACCACCAGAGGAGAACGAAGCGCCGGAATGCAAAACGGACAACGGGGAAAATGCTCGAATGCAAGAGATGAACACGTATGCAAATGCAATGCACATGATGACATGATATGAGATGCATGACAAGGACAACAACACACGGAGACAAAAACCCGAACCCAAGAAAATAAAATAACTTAAAGCCGTAAACGGCAAGAGTTGGAGTACATATTGGGAAAGTTACATCCGGGGTGTTACAACTTATCTAACGACATTGCGCACCGGCTTCCTGAAGAGGGGCAGCTCATCCCCACCCCTAGGCCCCATGAGAGGGTGGTGTTCCTCCCCCGTTTCCTACGTGGACTATGCTTCCCTCTCCACCCATTTGTCCGGGGGCTCATGTTCTACTACGGCCTGGATTTCCATGATCTGGCCCCGAACTTTGTCCTCAACATCTCGGCGTTTATCGTCGTGTGCGAGGCTTTTCTCCACATCCGCCCCCATTTCGGCCTATGGCTCAAGACTTTCAATGTCAAGCCGAAGGTGGTGTGCGGCACCCAGGCGGAGTGCGGAGGCGCCATGGTGGGCAAGATGCCCAACGCCCTATGGCTCGAGGGCTCCTTCGTGGAGACCCTAAAGGGGTGGCAATCGGGGTGGTTTTACATCACCGAGCCACGCGACCCTGAATGGGTCACAGCCCCCGAGTTCCGATCCAGACCCCCTACGCGGCTCACCTCCTGGAAAGAGACGGGCCTGTCGTGGGGTAAAAAAGGAGAGCTGACTGGACTCTAAACATGCGTCCAGACCCTGGTGGACAAGAAGCTCAAACTTGTCAACGTAGTCCAGGTTATGCTCATCCGCCGGATCCTCCCGTGTCAACAACGGGCTTTCAACCTGTGGGAGTTCGACTCGGCGCAACACCGAACTCTAAGCAGGCTCTTCGACACGACGTACGAAGATGCCTGGAAGGTGCTTTTCAAGGGCGCCGAGGCCCCCGCATCCGCTACCGAGGATCGCAGATTCAGCACGCAGTGTCACGCTAGGGCGGTAAGCTGTTTTTACCTTTTACAGGCTATTAGTTTTTCATAGTTTGACTCCACGCGGGATCTAAGCTCCCTTACCTTTGACAGGATTGGCAGGAGACGTCTGGACAGATCAACTGTCTGGCTCCTTTGCCCGAAGGCCCAACGGACGCTCGCTTGGCGAAGAAGGCCACGGGGACTCGAAAGAGTGCCCGGCGCCGGGAGGTGTCGGATCCATCATCCGACGACTCCAAGGCGCACTCCTCCTGTGAAGACGAGGAGGATGAAGAAGAGACCTCTCCCCCTCCAGCGGGGGAAGGGAAGAAAAGGAAGGCCGCCCCAACTGGGGAGGCCGAAGGGTCCAGGAAGGGGAAGACCCTTCCTCTGGACTACTCCACCAATGCCGACGACGGCGAAGAGGAGTGGTCGCACAGGGCCAAGCCCCTGGTGAGATCGTAAGTATTCGGACACCAGAGCAATTCATAGTGTTCCTTTCTTGCACAGCTCCTCCTTACGCCGAATATGACTATGCAGTCCACCCAAGGCCGGGCTCGACGAGTCGTCGAGCGGCTCCCTGGATTCGTCGGATGTGAATTCGCTTCCGACGGCTACCTCCCCCCACCCTACGGACGACGCCGAGGTGGCGTCCCAACAGGTTCCAAGCCAGGAGGAGGTGGTCCTGGAGGCGCCGCGAGGCGACCTCCCGGACTCCAGGCGTAAAGGGGATAGAACCCCCAAGGGCTCCAAGTCCGGCCTTGAGCCGGACACCGCGCCGGAACCTTCAACGGTTCCGGACTCCGGTAGGCAGCCTCCTTCCAAGAGGAGCAAGCCTACCGAGCCAGCGGCCTCCGTCCAACCGGAGGCACCGGGCAATTTGTTGGAGGTGCTTAACGGCGCCTCCATCGACGAGGAGCACCGCACTATTATGAGTGCGGTGATCCAGAAGGTTCAGTCCGCCAAGAGCGGACTGACTGAAGCTTGTGCCAGCCTTCTAACAGGCTTTGAGGTAAGTAAAGATTATGTAAAAATATTACCGCATAGACAGTAGCCCCTGATGCTCTGTTCGGCGTTCGGAAAGAAAAGCCGAATAGAGGATCTAATAACATTCGCAGGAGTCTAACATAATCAAGTCAATATGCGTATGCAAGCTTCGCTGCTGGCCTCCGCCGCACTGACTGCGAAGGTGGATATGCTGAAGCAAAACCTCGCGCGGCCGAGAACGAGCTCGGCCATGCCAAGAGGCAACTCGAGGAGAAGGAAGGTAAGTAATACCTTGCGCAAGTATATAGAGAAGATGTGGTTGCAAAAAATGACAGGATCAACGTGCTATTATAGGGGCCACGACCGAGGTGGCAACCCTTAAAAAAGCGTTGTCCGAGGCCGAAAACAGAGCGGCCGCGGAGCGGACAGAGAGAGGGAAGCAGGAGGCGCGGGTGGAGGAGGTGCAGAAAGAGCTCCAGGCTCTCGTGAAAAAACACGAGAGTTTGGAGCTTGACTCGAAGACGCAAGCGTCCGAGCTTGTGGCAGCCCTCGAAAGCGCAAAGTCTGCCAAGGCCGAAGCCCAGAAAGCCCTCTAAGAAATTGGAGATATGAAGAAGATAGCGGCGGGTAAGGCATTCATTATGCAAAGCAAGCACGTGAAAGTGAATTACTTGTTACTTAACCGAGTCCGGAGCTCTCTAGGAGCATTCGCAGATTTGCCCCGTAGTGCGTCTGATGCCGCCGCCTACTACCGAGCCAAGGAGGGGAGCTCGACGGAGAAGGTGTTCTGGTCTCAGTATGCTGAGGCCGGACACCTGGTGCCTTTGAGCGACCAGCTGAAGCAAATGGTCGAGCTCCACAAGGTGGCCGAACAGGCCATAAAGGGCCTCATAGTTCGGCTTTGGCCTGGAGAGGCTCTGCCTGGGAGCTACTTCGGGCTAGTGAGGCGGCTGGTGGATGCCTGTCCACAGCTTGAAGTAATCAAGCGCTCCATATGCATCGAAGGTGCCCGTAGGGCGCTTGCCCGTGCTAAAATGCACTGGGGCAAGATGGATGCGAAGAAGCTGGTGAAGAACGGGCCGCCGCCGGGCAAGGAGCATCGCGTCCCGGAAGCGTATTACGAGGGCGTCCTGAAGGGTGCCCGCCTTATAGCGGATGAATGCTCCAAAGATGTAATATTTGAGTAAACTCGCATTTGTGATCCTGTACGCTGAAAACTTGTTCATATGCGCTAAGCAACACTTTTGAATTTAAAATATTACCTTCTATGCGACCGTTTATCAAATTTGAGAGATGGCGAGTCGTCGGCTTCTGCCCCCATGCCACGAGTGCTGGGGTGTTCGGGATAAACATGAGCGCTCTTTTTCCTATTCTTGGGTCCTTCGAGGGAGGCGCTCAACACAACGAACAAGGCAATCAGACTATAATGCTTGAACACTCTCACTTAGCCATAGAATTCTATAATTTTAAATTTTGGAGAAGCCCCTAGTGTTCGGAAGACCGAGTTCGGGGCGCTATCCACGCCTAGGCCGGACAAAGCCGACTCCTCGCTCTAAGCGGCATAAGTCTTTAGGGACTCGAAAACCTCTCGAATAGCGACCAGCTCTCGCCTCATCATGATGGTCAGTTTTAGCTTTCTCTACTGAGGTGCTTAGCCCAGCTCAATTGGGGCACAATCGCAGTAGTTCTCCTAGTGCTACCTTAGCCGATATACCGGAACGTATGGTACCAAAACATAGGAGCCGGGAAAACCCAACTATTGACCCAAGACATGATTCGGAGCCGATGCATATAATGCTATAAGTTCGGGGTGCCGCACTTGTGAAAGTGTTCGGACTTGTCACACCGTATTGTGGGGTACTTAAGCCCCTGGCGTATTGGCCGTACCAAAGTGTACGGGTGCAACATGTCATTAATGAACATATATTCGTAAAAAAGAGTAATGCAATAGTAGACGGAAGCTATGCATTGTTTATTATTTAAAAAAGGCTGCAATCAAAGCAGAACGATACAAATAGTGCAAGAAGCAAAAGATGGGACTATTTAACATGTCCTTTCCAGGGGCGGGCTGTGAAATGTTAAGTGAAACAGGTATACTGCTCGTTATAGAGACCACCTTAGAGTTCCATAGTGCGGCGTAGCTTTTTGCTTCCCTGGTTGTATCGTTTGTGCGGCAATTGTACTGCCGGACAAGCCTTCCGAAGAATGGAGTCCTGAAAATAAGAGAAAATTAAGAAATCGGTAGCCCCTAGTGCGGTTTAAGCCACGTTTCGGGGGTGCGGTGATGGTGCCCCTCCCCCTGTGCCCATGCCATTTCCAGAGCATAGTTATGTATGGGCAACACTGGTTTCGCAAGTTCGTGAGGGCTGGGGTTGGGGCCGCGTTGCTACACTTGCTCGGAACGTGCCAGGCGGTCTTGTTGTAGGTTACTCCGGGCGCGCTTGACGGTGTCCAGACGTTTAATGACTGGACTGGAGAATTGCCTTGAGAGGCTGCTTTGTACTTCCGCTGCGATAGCCGCCGTATGCTCCTCCGTTCGGAGAGAGCGTTCGGTGTTTCCATTGACCGTGATGACTCCTCGAGGGCCTGGCATCTTGAGCTTGAGGTATGCGTAGTGCGGCACCGCATTGAACTTAGCAAATGCGGTTCGCCCGAGGAGTGCATGATAGCCACTGCGGAACGGGACTATGTCGAAGATTAACTCCTCGCTTCGGAAATTATTTGGATATCCGAAGACCACTTCAAGTGTAACTAAGCCTGTACAATTGGCCTCTACACCCGGTATGACGCCTTTAAAGGTCGTTTTAGTGGGTTTAATCCTCGAGGGATCGATGCCCATTTTTCACACTGTATCCTGGTAAAGCAGGTTCAGGCTGCTGCCGCCGTCCATAAGGACTCTAGTGAGGTGAAATCCGTCAATAATTGGGTCTAGAACCAATGCGGCGAATCCGCCATGACGGATGCTAGTGGGGTGGTCCCTTCGATCAAAAGTGATCGAGCAGGAAGACCATGGGTTGAACTTTGGGGCGACTGGCTCCATCGCGTATACGTCCCTTAGCGCACGCTTCCGCTCCCTCTTGCGGACGTGGGTTGCGTATATCATGTTCACCGTCCGCACTTGTGGGGGAAAACCTTTCTGTCCACTGTTGTTCGGCGGGCGGGGCTCCTCCTTGTCATCTCTATGCAGCCCCTTGTCTCTGCTTTCGGCATTTAACTTGCCTGCCTGCTTGAACACCCAACAATCCTTGTTGGTGTGATTGGCTGTTTTTTCGGGGGTGCCATGTATCTGGCATGAGCGGTCGAGTATTCGGTCCAAACTGGACGGGCTTGGAGTATTTCTTTTGAATGGCTTTTTCCGCTGACCAGGTTTAGAGCCTCTGAATCCGGCATTAACTGCCGTATCCTCAGCATTGTCGCCATTAATGCGGCGCTTTTGCTTGTTGCGACGCGACCTACCACTGCTGTCCTTGGTATCCGAATTACCAGGGCTCTTGGTCATGTTATTGCTGCGAGCTAGCCAGCTGTCTTCTCCCGCACAAAAGAGGGTCATAAGTGTCGTGAGGGCTGCCATAGATTTCGGCTTTTCCTGTCCTAGGTGTCGTGCAAGCCACTCGTCGCGGATGTTATGCTTGAAGGCTGCTAGGGCCTCTGCGTCCGGACAGTCGACGATTTGATTTTTCTTGGTTAGGAACAGTGTCCAGAATTGTCTGGCCGATTCCTCTGGCTGCTGAATTATGTGGCTAAGGTCATCGGCATCTGGTGGTCACACATAAGTGCCCTGGAAATTGTCGAGGAATGTGGCTTCCAGGTCCTCCCAACAACCAATTGATTCTGCTGGCAAGCTATTAAACCAATGCCGAGCTGGTCCTTTAAGCTTGAGTGGGGGGTATTTGATGGCGTGTAGGTCATCACCGTGGGCCATGTGGATATGAAGGAGATAGTCCTCGATCCATACCGCAGGATCTATTGTGCCATCATATGATTTGATGTTCACGGGTTTGAAACCCTCAGGGATTTGATGATCCATTACTTCATCTGTGAAGCATAGTGGGTGTGTGGCGCCTCTGTATTGGGCTATATCACGACGTAGCTCCAACGAGCTTTGTCTACTGTGTTCGGCCCGGCCGGATTGACTGTATCCGGAGTGACGATTACCGTCTCGTGCCGTGGGGCGCCCACGCGATCCGTAGATCGATCTTGTTTGCCTTGCCTTGTCCTCCAATATATCTCGTAGGTCTGGCGCATTTTCCCGTGCCTTGGTATTTTTTGAGCGGCGCCGGGGTGCGGCTTGAGTGGAGGGCCGAGAGGCTTCTTTGTCGCGGCCACGGGGTGGCCGATCGGCCGCATCATGCGCTGGTGATGTAGGTTTAGGTGCTTCCTCCTCTAGTCGGGGTAGCAACCTGCACTTTGGGTGGCTCTTGGAGGGGCGTTCGAGTTCATAATCTTCGGCCGCAAGGACTTCAGTCCATCTGTCGGCTAACAAATCTTGATCAGCTCTAAGCTGTTGCTGTTTTTTCTTGAGGCTGCTCACCGTGGCCATAAGCCTGCGTTTGAAACGCTTTTGCTCGACGGGATCCTCCGGCACGACAAATTCGTCGTCGTCGAGGCTTGCCTCGTCTTCGGAGGGAGGCGTATAATTATCGTCCTCGACCTCTCTGTGTGCCGCTCTCTCATGAGGGCTGGCTTCTCCATCCTCCTGTGCTGAATCTTGCTGGAGGTGGTTGTCTTCGGCACTGTCCGGGGTGTTATTATCTCCCATGCCAGAATCACCATTTTTGCTTTGGCAGGATTTAGAGCGGCGCCGCTGACGCGGACGCTTAGGCTGCTTCTTGGAGGGGTCATCCTCCACTGTTCCATCGCCATTGCCTTCTTTTGGGGTGTCCACCATGTATATATCATACGACGAGGTGGCTTTCCAGTGCCCTATAGGCGCTGGTTCTTGATCGTCTCCTGCATCGGCGTCCATATCGTTGATGTCTTCAAAGTCGAAGTCGAGCATGTCGGTTAAATCATCGATAGTGGCTACGAAGTGGATGGTGGGTGGGCTTTGAATTTCATCCGCATCCCAACCTCGCTGACCATAGTCCGGCCAGGGCTCTCCTGATAAAGAGAGAGACTTTAGTGAATTCAGAATATCGCCGAAGGGCGAGTGCTGAAAGATGTCCGCGGTGGTGAACTCCATGATCGGTGCCCGATTGGGTTCGATCAGTAGGGGCGCGGAGGGCTCGGAGTCTAGAGAGGAGTCCGGCTCCTTGGAGTCACGGGCTTCGCAGAGATAGGGCTGGTGTTCGGCTCGATCGCCGTATTGATTGCAGCCCCCGAGGCGGTGTCCAACCACCCATCCTCGATTGGCGTAGTTGGCTCCGAATTAAGGGTCGGAGCTGATGCGGGTGCGGCCTCCAGGGCACTATTCGGCGGCAGAGCTAGATCATGCCCATCGTGATAGTGCGGCGCGCTCGGCTGCGGCTCGAACCCGTCGAAGATCAAGTCTCCGCGGAGGTCGGCCGTGTAGTTCAAACTTCCAAATCTGACCTGATGGCCAGGGGCGTAGCTTTCGATCTGCTCCAGATTGCCAAGCGAATTGGCCCATAGTGCAAAGCCGCCAAATACGAAGATCTATCTGGGGAGAAAAGTCTCACCCTGGATCGCATCGTCGTTGATGATCGGAGGAGCCATCGGGCCTAAAAGTGACAACACAGAGGAACTCTCAATGAAAGCACCAATGTCGGTGTCAAAACCGGCGGATCTCGGGTAGGGGGTCCCGAACTGTGCGTCTAGGCGGATGGTAACAGGAGGCAGGGGACACGATGTTTTACCCAGGTTCAGGCCCTCTTGATGGAGGTAAAACCCTACGTCCTGCTTGATTAATATTGATGATATGGGTAGTACAAGAGTAGATCTACCACGAGATCAAGGAGGCTAAACCCTAGAAGCTAGCCTATGGTATGATTGTTGTTCGTCCTACGGACTAAAACCCTCCGGTTTATATAGACACCGGAGAGGGCTAGGGTTACACAGAGTCGGTTACAATGGTAGGAGATCTACATATCCGTATCGCCAAGCTTGCCTTCCACGCCAAGGAAAGTCCCTTCCGGGCACGGGACGAAGTCTTCAATCTTGTATCTTCATAGTCCAACAGTCCGGCCAAAGGATATAGTCCAGATATCCGGACACCCCCTAATCCAGGACTCCCTCACCCCGGTTCGGAAGCACCGATCTGAGGTCTCCCCCACTTCTGACAATTCTTATCCCAAGGCAGGTTATTTCAGACAACCTCTTAATCCGTCTGATTCAAATTATCAGGTGACACCTCCCTCATCTTCTGGCGAGTCAACAGCAACCCAACTCCCTCCTCTTAAAACTGTAGCTGGGTAAGCATTCAAACCCTTTCTTCAAATGTGTTGCAAATCTTGAATAAGATGCTAAACCTCTTTTAATTTTGTTTGCAGAGCCAAAGCCAGACCCAACAAGAAAGCTCGGGTCAACAATCCGTCAGAAGACCAGGAGGTTTTTGAAGAAGAGCAAATAGGTGAACCGGACCAAACTCGTGAACCAGAGGATCCTCATCCTGAAGCTACCTTTGATGAACCGCCCCTTCAAGACCAGAATATTGATGAACAACCAGAAGCTGATCCTGCTGTGCCTGACACTGAACCGGCAGCTCCAAACCAGGCTAGTCCGGTGAGAGGTATTGACACTACATCATCACCCGCAAAAATTACTGAAGGCCAAGGAGATGATGTTATCATTACTGGCATGGGCCACAAATCTCCTGGCCATCCTGTAATCTTGGCCCAACATAGTGCCAAAGAAGAGCGTGCTGCCAGGGAAAAGGGTAAATGGAGCACTGACTTATCAAGCTATGCTCATCTCAGTGCTGAAGAACTTCACTCCAGTTTTTTAAACCGTCTGCACTCAAACCATGACTATGAAGCCGGTTTGGTGAACCTGATGAAGGAACGCTACGAGGTATTTTCATCTCCCTTTATTTCTTGATTCCAAAGTTGAAACACTAGCCCAAGTAGCCCCAAGGGCCGTTTTATGATGTTAATCTTAAACCAGGACTTTGTAATACTTTAATCCTCTCCTGCTGATCCTCAAAATGTCAGGTCCTTAGTGAAAACAAAACCGATACTTTACCAATGTAATTATGTAGCTTTCCTCAGTGTAGCCCCCAAAGGCCGGTTTAGCTTTGCGAGGTAATCTGGGTCTTGAATCCATGCGTCCGTATTGAGCAGATGTACGTTAGCCCCCAAGTGTCAGATAATGCTTGTATTGTTCTAGAGACTTTAAAAAGATGTATTGATAATAGAGCAAATAGGCATTAGCCCCCAAGTACGAAGTGCATAACTTGTTATACGCTTAGTACTGAGAAAAGACATATCATGTTGTTGACATATCTTCGCTATTACAGGCCGAGCTAAGCAATAGAGATGCCCGAACCACGGATTTGCAAGAGAACGTGAAGTCCCAACAAGCAGAGGCTGTGAAAGCCAAGGAGGAGCTGACGAAAGCCCTGATAGCTATGGAAAAGCTAAAGGAGTCTTTTAACAAAGAAAGTGCTGACTGGGAAACCGAAAAGGCCAGTTTAACCAAAAGAGCTGAGGATGCCGAAGCAGCTCTGAAGCCAGTTGTAAATGAACTAACTGGCTTGAAGCGGCAAATCAATGCCATGACGTCCGTTGTATTTGGTAAGTATCTCCTTATGCTGTTTGTCCAATTCATGAGATCTGATTGTTTACCAGTCTGGCTGACATTAAACCATGATAGGCACTCGCATTACTCATCTGGGCGTTGATATGCGGATGAAGCTTAAAGCGGCGTACACCTTAATAGAACAACTTTACTCTGGATCCCAGCATGCGATATGCACTGCAGCCTACAATAAACCGGCACCAACACTGATAAAAGAAACCCTTGAGAAGTTGGCCATGCTACCAGCCTGGATTACTGTACTGAAGAAAGCAGCCGCAAGAGCAGGAGCGCTGACCGCACTAATCCGGGCCAAAGCATGGATTCCGGATCTTGAAGCGGATGACATCATTAAAGGATATCCAGGTGTGAAGGAGGATGGTTCAAACTTCGACAATGATGATCTCCGAAGGCTGACAAAGGAGATGCGGCCAATAGCCAGTAAACTGGCAGAAGACACACATTTATCTCATTTCCAGCCGGCTTACGGCACTAAAGGGAAGAGATAGCCCACCGAAATCCATGAAGTCGAAGAACTTGTGCCTCCAATCCGTAAACATACTTACACTCCTGGCATTAACCCCTCCAGCCTTATCCATGAAGAAGCCATGTTTCAAGCTTTAACCGGAATCGATTGGTTAACGGTTGATTTCCAGCGTCTGGGGAGGGATGAAGAAGAAGTGATTGCACCAAATGATCCTCAACCGTCAAGCCGTCCAGGCGAAGCATCTTAAATCGGCCGCCAGTTTACCATCTATTGTGTGCCACTTCTTAGAAACAATTATTCAATTGGAGCCGTTTTGAAGCTTCTTGTAATAGGATAGCAAAAACCCCTTTATCCGTCATGCCATTGAGCATGTTTTGTGGTGCTTTATATTGTGAGAACTTGCTCCACTTTTGGAATTCATGTATGCATAATCCTTTATGTTCCTTCATATGAAAACTAAAAAGCATCCTAGTGGTTTACCACTAGACGGGTTATGATGCCCAAAAGCCATACACAACTTGGATGGATAACCAAAGTTTGTAGTAATCCGATAAAATAAGTAATACCTGTGATATACCACGTTGGCTGACCAACTGCTTGTATGGTAGAGGTAAAAACATTAATCCGGAGTGTTCATAACTCCGGGCCCTCTTGCCGGTTGATGTAGAAATCATATTGGGCTAAAAAGCTGTTGATTTGTCCGTATAAGGTTGGTGACATCTAGTCAAGACCAGTTCGGAGCAATTTGCTACCCATTTAGAATCTGATCATGTACTAACAACGAAGCGCTGAAAGTCATGCCGGTTTCTAATGAACACCGGTTTGTCAGAAAGATGTTTATAAATCCCTTATCAAAAGATGTTAAAACAACAAATACAAAAGAAATATGCAAGGCTTTTCATGGGCTGCCAGGCCCTAAATCGAGGCTTTTCATGGGCTGCCAGGCCGCTGAGTTAAACCATTTTGCAAAGCCTTTTTAAGATGGACCTCAATCTTTAACCAATCACCGATTTAACTTTGACAAGTTCAGGGTCCATGGGATTGACTTGTCAAACGTTCGATGGGTCATACCAGGTTTACCTGGACGAAGTGACTTACTTAAAGAGGCATGATAACCCGGGGTTTTAGGTGAATACACCTGGCTTCCAAGCCTGGCTTGATAGCCTATTACAAGGGTTCAAAACTCATTGTTCTTTTAGAAGCAAAGAGCCCCCAGGTAACATGTGAGCTGTGCTCGGTGGTTACCTATGTTTGAGTTGTGCATAATGCAACATACTCTCTTTGGCTCCACATAATTTCCTTTTGGCTTAACGCCTATCAAGAGGTGTAGCTATGGCGTGATAACAACCAAGCCCCCAAGTGATATCCCTTTGTGGTGTTAAACCGATCAAGAGGTGTAGCTATGGTGTGACAACAACCAAGCCCCTTAGTGATATCCCTTTGTGGTTTCAAACCGATCAAGAGGTGTAGCTATGGTTCAGATATGACCAAGCCCCCTAGTGATTTTCTTTATATCCGTGCGGCTGCAGAGACCGGTTTAACAAAACTCCTCTTTGTCAGTAGAAACTCTTGTAAGCACACACATGATGTAAAAAGAACAGAGACCCCGCTTTATTCGAGGCTCCGGTTTATTATATAATATATACATTGTCATAAATATGTACATATGAAGAGCCTGTGGCTCAAGTATAGTAAGGCCGAAGAAGAGCTATATTCCATGGCCTCTTGGTCTCCTCCTCCGATTTACGTGAGTCTTTGTGCTCTCGAACATCAATGAGGTAGTATGACCCGTTGTGCAGATTCTTGCTGACCACAAAAGGTCCTTCCCAAGGTGGGGATAATTTGTGCATATCAATCTAATCCTGGATGAGCCGGAGCACCAGATCACCCTCTTGAAAAGTTCTGGTCTTAACCCGGCGGCTGTGATAACGTCGGAGATCTTGTTGATAAATCGCCGAGCGTGCTGCTGCAAGATCACGCTCCTCATCTAACAGGTCCAGGGAATCCTGACGTGCCTTCTCATTATCAGCTTCAACATAAGCTGCCACACGGGGCGAGTCGTGACGGATGTCACTAGGAAGAACTGCCTCCGCTCCATAAACCATGAAGAAAGGTGTGTAACCAGTAGATCTGTTGTGTGTGGTGTTGATGCTCCATAACACAGAAGGTAACTCTTCAACCCAACAACCCGGTGTCTGTTTCAAAGGAACCATAAGCCGCGGTTTAATACCTCGCAAAATTTCTTGATTTGCCCTCTCCGCTTGACCATTAGATTGGGGGTGAGCCACCGATGCTATATCAAGCCGGATGTGCTCACGTTGGCAAAATTCCTCCATCTCTCCCTTTGACAGATTAGTACCATTATCAGTTATAATCCTGTGTGGAAAGCCAAACCGGAATATCACCTTTTTGATGAACTGAACCGCCGTGGCCGGATCACACTTACTGACTGGCTCTGCTTCCACCCATTTAGTGAATTTGTCAACTGCCACTAACAAGTGGGTCTTTTTGTCCCTGGATCGCTTGAAGGGTCCAACCATATCAAGCCCCCAAGTTGCAAACGACCAAGTTATTGGAATCATCCTCAACTCCTGAACTGGAATATGAGCACGGCGTGCAAATTTTTGACAACCGTCACATCTTTTGACTAAATCCTCCGCATCAGCGTGAGTTGTTAACCAATAAAAACCGTGGCGAAAAGCTTTTGCTACCAAAGACTTTGAACCGGCATGGTGACCACAATCCCCTTCATGGATTTCTCGCAAAATCTCACAACCCTCTTGAGGAGAGACACAACGCTGAATTGCCCCTGAGACGTTGTAACGATGCAACTCTCCGTTGAGTATGGTCATCGACTTAGAATGCCGGATTATCTGCCGGGCCGAGGTTTCATCCTCCGGTAACTCGCCCCGGTTCATGTAAGCCAGGTATGGGATTGTCCAATCCAGTATGACATGCAAAGCTGCCACCAATTGAGCCTCCGAATCAGGAATAGCCAACTCCTCCTCTGTTGGTACCTTGACCGACGGATTATGCAGCACACCAAGAAAGACATTTGGTGGGACCGGTTTACATTGAGAACCAAGGCGTCTTAAAGTGTCCGCCGCTTCGTTCTTTCGCCGGTCTATATGGTCCACCTGATAACCCTTGAAGTGACCAGCCACTGTGTCCTCCTCTCGTCGATATGCAGCCATGAGTGGGTCTTTAGAATCCCAAGTGCCAGACACCTGTTGAGCCACCAGATCTGAAACCCCAAAGCACTTAACCCGGCTTAAGTTCATCTCCTTAGCCATCGAAGACCGTGGAGTAAGGCCTCATACTCAGCTGCATTGTTAGTACAAGGGAACATTAAACAGAGGAGATAACAAAACTTGTCACCTCATGGGGAAGTTAGTATGACTCCAGCCCCGAGCCCTCCAACTGTCTGGATCCATCAAAATGAATAGTCCAATACGTGTTATCTGGCTTTTCCTCTGGTGCCTGCAACTCTGTCCAATCATTGATGAAATCCACGAGCGCTTGGGATTTAATTGCTGTGCGAGGCGTGTATTTGAGCCCGTGAGGCCCAAGCTCAATAGCCCACTTAGCAATACGGCTAGTCGCTTCTCTGTTTTGAATGATATCTCCCAGAGGGGCTGAACTGACCACTGTGATAGGATGACCCTAAAAATAATGTTTGAGCTTCCAGCTTGCCATAAACACTCCATACACCAGCTTCTGCCAATGTGGATACCTCTGCTTTGATTCAATGAGCACCTCACTGATATAATAAACCGGCTGTTGAACCGGATATTCCTTTCCAGCTTCCTTGCGCTCCACCACAATAGCCACACTAACAGCTCGGGCATTAGCAACCACATACAGAAATAACGGCTCTTTATCGATCGAGGCTGCAAGCACAGGCGGTTCAGCTAACTGCCTCTTCAGATCCTTGAATGCTTTATCAGCCGCCTCACTCCAGTTAAATCATCCGTTTTCTTTAGCATCTGATATAGAGGGATAGCCTTCTCCCCTAGATGACTGATAAACCGGCTCAAAGCCGCAATCTGGCCGGCCAAACGTTGAATGTCATTGATACACGCCGGTTTAGCCAAAGATGTAATTGCTGTGATCTTTTCCGGATTAGCCTAAATGCCTCAGTTTGACACCAGAAAACCCAAGAGTTTGCCTGCTGGGACACCAAAGACACACTTTTCCGGATTGAGCATCATCTTGTAAACCCGGAGGTTGTCAAAGGTTTCTCTCAAATCATCTATCAATGTTTCCTCCTTCCTGGACTATATCACAATATCATCTACATACGCATGAACATTGCACCCAATCTGCTTATGAAGACAATTCTAAACATAGCATTGATAAGTCGCCTGGGCACTCTTGAGCCCAAAAGGCATAGAGACATAGCAGAAGGCTCCAAAAGGAGTTATAAAAGCCGTCTTCTCCTGGTCCTTAACTGCCATTTTGATCTAATGATAACCAGAATAAGCGTCCAGAAAACACAAACGGTCACAACCCGCCGTAGCATCAATAATCTGATCAATACGGGGGAGGGCAAAGGGATCTGCAGGGCAAGCCTTGTTCAAGTCTGTGTAATCTACACACATACGCCAAGTGCCATTTTTCTTAAGAACTAGCACCGGATTAGCCAACCACTCCGGGTGAAAGACCTCCACAATAAACCCTGCGGCCAACAACCGAGCTACCTCTTCACCAATAGCCTTGCGCCTTTCTTCATTGAAGCGGCGGAGAAACTGCCGGACCGGTTTAAACTTAGGATCAATGTTAAGTGTGTGCTCAGCGAGTTCCCTCGGTACACCTGGCATGTCAGAAGGTTTCCATGCAAAGATGTCCCGGTTCTCACGGATGAACTTGATGAGCGCGCTTTCCTATTTGGGATCCAGGTTAGCGCTGATGCTGAACTGCTTGGATGAATCACCAGGAACAAAATCAATCATCTTAGTATATGTGGCCGATTTAAATTTCAACGCCGGATCGTGTTAAATAGTTAGCTTTTTCAAATAAGTCATATCTGCCGGATCAACTTGGTCTTAATAAAACTTCAGCTCCTCCGTGGCACAAACCGACTCAGCATAAGCCGCATCACCTTCCTCACATTCCAAAGCGATCTTCCTGCTTCCGTGTACTGTGATGGTCCCCTTATGACCTGGCATCTTAAGCTGTAGATAAACATAACATGGCCTCGCCATGAACTTAGCGTAAGCCGGTCGCCCAAACAAAGCGTGATACGGACTTTTGATTTTCACCACCTCAAAAGTCAATGTTTCTGATCTTGGATCATGATCATCTCAAAAATCCACCTCTAAGGCTATCTTGCCCACTGGATATGCAGACTTACCAGGCACCATGCCATGAAAAATAGTGTTTGACGGTTTAAGATTCTTATCTGTCAACCCCATACGACGGAAGGTATCATAATATAAAATGTTGATACTACATCCCCCATCCATGAGTACCTTAGTGAACTTATATCCCCCAACTTGAGGGGCCACCACTAAGGCCAGATGACCCGGATTGTCAACCCGAGGCGGGTGATTCTCTCTACTCCATAAAATGGGTTGCTCAGACCAGCGCAAATACTGAGGCACCGCCGGTTCAACTGTGTTCATTGCCCTCTTGTGAAGCTTCTGATCACGCTTACACAAGCTAGTGGTGAAGACATGATATTGCCCACTATTTAACTGCTTAGGATTGCTCTGATAACCCGACTGCTGCTGCTGCTGGTTCCCCTGATGGTTGTAACCTCCCTGGTTACCTTGGTTCCCTTGATTTCTGTGTCCGGTTTGATTGCCCTGAAATCCTGAACCGGAGCTGCCGCCTCCGTAACCCGGCCCTTGGTAACCACCTCCTGAACCGCCGGGCGGGCCATTATCGTACTGAAACATATTGGAGTTCTTGAAATCTCGCATGATATAACAATCCTTCCAAAGATGCGGTGATGGCTTCTCCTTTGATCCATGCTTTGGACAGGGTTGATTTAACAGGCGCTCCAGATTGGGGCCTGAACCTCCGCCCCTCTGGGGCTTCTTGCCCTTACGGTGCTGACCATTCTCCTGAGCATTGGTGTTAGCCACAAAGTCCAAACTGTTGTCGGCCTTGCGCTTACCATTGTTCCCATGGCCTGCCGGATTATGCTGCTGACCCTTGGTGTTGCCGTTCTTTTTTCCTTTCCCCGGTTTGTCCTCCTCTGAGTCAGGGTCTTTGGTATTATCTGAATCGGCGTATTTAACCAAAGCGGCCATAAGCGTTGACATATCATTGCAGTGACGTTTGAGCCTTCCTAACTTCTGTTTGAGCGGCAGAAAACGGCAATTGCCCTCCAACGTTAGCACTGCAGTATCTGCATTGGTACGATCCGATGAATGCAAAATAGCCGAGACCCGCTTTACCCAATGGGTCATGGACTCCCCATCCTCTTGGACACAAGCGGCCAGATCCACAATTGACATGGGCTGCTTACAAGTATCTTTGAAGTTCTGGATAAACCTGTGCTTCAATTCGGCCCATGATCTGACGGAGTTAGTTGGTAAGCTCTTCAGCCAAGTACGAGCTGTTCCTTCCAACATCATGGTGAAGTATTTAGCACATACCACTTCATCCACATCTAACATCTCCATTGCCATGTCAGGACCCCGATCCTAAGCCACATCGATCTAGCATGTAACACATCATATCACTTTGCGGCCTCACGCACGGTATTCCCACGGGTGCCACCTTACCTGGCCCGGGACCGTTTGCGCCTTTTGGCTCACGTATATGATAGTGTCGCTAGCATCCATATGATAGAGAACCCGGGCCGACATGGCTAGTCGTGAACCCAAAGCGGCGCTAACCCATGAGGACAGGCATACATGAATCACATCGAGCATGTCGGTCATCAACGTGTGAATCCGGGCTGTAGCACTGGGCTCACAGGACTCCGGTAACCCGGGCTGTAGCAGGCTAGGCAGGACTCCGGAAGTCACCGCGTGACATTTCCCCGAAGGGACAGACACAGGAACAAAGTGAAACACATGCCGTCCAGTCAAGTGTTCCGAGCAGTAGTGCTGGGCTAGCAGGACTCTGGTGAACCGGGCTATAGCGGACTACTATCGCTCGGAAAGCACTAGACTACATTTCCCCATATGATAGGCTGCCAAGGATAAACAACTAGATTGTCGGATCCCACTCATACCAAGCATTTCAATCATACACACAATATGCCCGATATGAGTACATACAACATGGCATCACAACAAGACTCTATGACTCAAGTATTTATTCATTAGGCTCCGAGTAGCGACATATTACAAGCATGGGTCTCATGACCCCACATTCAGAGCATACAAGTCAAAGCACATGCGGAAGCTTAACATGTCTGAGTACAGACATCTACAAATGAAAAAGGCTGAGAAGCCTGACTATCTACCAGATCCTGCCGAGGGCACAAGATCGTAGCTGAGGTAACAAGCTAAACGTCGAAGTCCAAGCGGAACTACTAGCGGGACTGAAGTCTCTCTGCAAAACATAAATTAAGCAAACGTGAGTACAAATGTACTCAGCAAGACTGACATTAGAACTAACTACATATGCATCATTATCAGTGAAGGGATGGTGGAGTTTAACTGCAGCAAGCCAGCTTTGACTCGGTGGCTATCCTGAACTATGACTGCAAGTAACTCTTTTGAGGTGGCGCACACGAGTCCACATATTCACCATATCAATACACCACTATGGATCCGCTCCCGTCTCCCTGCGAGAACGCCATCCATAGCACTCACACTTATCTTGCGCATTTTAGAGTATCCACTTTCGCTATTCTATGAACTATGCAAGGGGTCCAAGTTTCCATATCCGAGGAATCCGGCTATTCGAATAGATAATGATAACCCTGCAGGGGTGTACTTCTTCACACACGCTCTTGCCACTTATCGCCCTGTACATGTCATGTACCTCTGCAACCTTCAAGGGGAAACCGGGCGAGGGAGTCGGCCACAACCTGACTAACCAACAAGTCTCTAGTCCAGGTTTATCGCCTATTCGGGTTCCATCTGCAAGGAGATCCGGCCGGGGTGTCGCTCACGGCCCCAAACGATGTGTGCAGGGTTCCCAAGCCCACCATCCGGGTGCCACTTGGTACACCGTGCCACTGTGCCTAGTCTGTCCCAAGCCCACCTGTACTGGGTGCCACTTGGTAGACTACTAACACTACCTACAAACACCAGAAACTAGTTGCAACTCCTGGACAGAGATCGAGTTGATTAATAAGCAGAGAGGGGCCGAGTTACCGGAACCCAATGTGTGGTAGTAACTGTTCATGGATCACAAACACAGAACTCAGTTCCTGAGGACGGCTGCAATGAGACAACCCACCATGTACTCCTACATGGCCTCTCACGCTACCTTTACCAAATCGTGTTCACACACTTAGCTCACACAAAGTAGGACATGTTCAACACCATTCCAAATCATCCCCGATGAATCAGACCTGACTCAACTCTAAGCAGTAGCAGGCATGACAAACAACATGAATGAGTAGGCACATCAGGGCTCAAGCAACTCCTACTCATGCTAGTGGGTTTCATCTATTTACTGTGGCAATGACAGGTCATGAAGAGGAAAGGGTTCAGCTACCGCAGCATGTAACAGTTGAATCGCTGTTGTCCTAATGCAGTAAAAGAGAGCAGGAGCGAGAGAGTGGGATCATATCGGAATGAACAAGGGGGGTTTTGCTTGCCTGGCACTTCTGAGGATAGTATAGTTCTTCATCGGTGTCATCGAACTCATCGTTGGAACCGCGTCTATCGAGGGGGAACAAATACCGATAACACATAGAAAACACAATCAATGCAATGCAACAATATGATGCATGAATATGACATGGTAAAATGAGTGTATTTTGGCTAATGCAACTTAGAACAGATTGGTTTGAGTTAATTTGAATTAAGGATTCAAATGTAAACCCAAAATAAGAGGTCATATTAGTGCATTAACTTGTTTCACCAAAACAGCAAGGTTAAAGTGTTCTAACATGCATGCAAATGGTATATATGGATAGATTGGATTTTTCTGATCATTTTTCATATATAAATTATTTCATTTGGAGTTACGGTTGATTTTATATGAATTTTAGAAGTTTATACTAATTTCTGGAATTTCCTGAATAAGAATAATTCCAGAAAAGGCATTACTGCATCAGCATTGCGTCATGCTGACCTCATCAGGTCAACAGGGGTGGTCCAGGTCAAACCTGACCTGTGGGGCCTACTGGTCAGTGACGCACCATTGGCATGAGTCACTGATGTGTGGGGCCGGTCAAAGGCCATGTCAGCAAGTCAAACTGACATGTGGGACCAGCTGGGTTAATAACTAATCTAAACAGAACATTAAGTTAAACTAAACAGGCACTGGGCCCACATGGCAGTGGCTCTTGGGAGTTTTAGCAGGGTCATTAGCACTAACTAAGTCAGCGCCACGTCAGCTCGCCGGAGATTGGCCGGCGGCGACCAAATACACGGTGGAGTTTCGCCAGAATTGCTCAGGTTTCTTGTGCGGGTCACCGTTTGGCGCACTGGGGACACCAGGAGGAAGCCGTCGCTCGGCCGCATCGAGCAGAGGCAGCAGCAGGGCACAGGGTGGCCGAAGCTCGCCGGAGCAGAGCTCGCGGCGGTGCTGGAGTTCGGGCGGAGAGGGAAAGAGGGCTACAGTTCATGGCAGGGCGAGGGAGTGCGTGCGATAGGCTCCTGAGGACGCACTGAGTGCAGTGGTGCGCTCGAATGCGTTCTTGCACAGCCGTAGCCATGACGGCGACATGGCCGGCAGCGAGGAGCGCTCGGGCTTGAAGGGGGCGGTGGCTACGCGGTGTAATCGAGCACGGGAAGTAGAGGGCTAGGTAGAGGAGCTCACGACGGATCCAGAGAGCTGGTCGGCGACCTTGGGGAGGCGCGGACAATGGCGAACGACGGTGGCGATCTCCGGTGGCCGAGGTTGAAGAAGACGACGTCGAGGACGAAGCAGGGCTTCCCGGCTCGCTTGGCTCGGTGCAGAAGGCATAGGTGACAGTGGCAGAGCTTCCACGCAACACGGGAAGGCGAGAGGGGGTCGGGGAGCGCGATGGTTCATGGCGGCGCTTCCATGGCCGCGTCGGCCGTCGCGGGAGAGAGCAAGGGAGAGGAGGGGAGAGTGAGCTGCATGAGAGGGGAAGGACCAGGGGGCTCGGGCGTTTCCAAGCGCGCCCAATCGGAGTGGGGAGGAAGCAGGAGGTGGAAGCAGGAGGTGGCTTCGCCTCCTGTGCGTGCGCCACGCCGTCGTCCTCCTAGCAAAGGAAGGAGATGACTGGCGCCTGGCTCTGATGGGCTGGGCCATGCTGGGCCGTGTCAGGTGAGCGCCAGGTGAGCTCTTCTCTCTTTCTCTCTCTCTTTTCTAATTCTTTTTGTTTGGCATTTTCTGTAATTTGTTTTGATTTAGTTTTAGACACTAAATCATTTTTGTTGCTTCTGATAACCTTGTAGGGACTAATTGGATTATTCCAAAGCCCTTCACCAAAGATCAGAATTATTGGACATATATTAATTAATTAATAAATATATATCCAATGCAAATAGTTATTGATTTAATTCAAAGGCCCAAAATAAATATCTCTGAGATTCCAAAAATATTGTTCTAAGTTTTACCTCTTGCCAATATTTTCAGAGGCTAAGAGGAACATTTTCTTGGACTTCTTTGACAAGATTTTAATGTTGATTATTTTTGAAGTGATTTATGAGGGTTTCAACTAACCTCAATTCAACTTTCAGAAATTTTAGAAATGATGCATGAGTGCAGATGCAACTATTTCACTCAGTTACTCTAGGGCTGTGACAACTCACCCCCACTAAACAAGAATCTCGGCCCAAGATTCGAGACATGAGGTAAGAAGGAAGGGGGGTCACAAAACCAACACAATCTTCACGATCCAGGTTGCACTGCATAGGAACGTTGACGCGATCACCATCTTTGTCTCGATGTCTTGCTCTAAGAACTCCAACTAACATGACAAGAGAGGAAAGGAAAAACTCTAGAAGAATTGATCTTCTCGAAGATCAAACAACTCAGGACCAACTCATGGGATGAGACATTGAAACATCTCTTGAGCTGAGAAACAAGACAAACATTTGGAATGAGGAAAAGGTAGCAGATGACAAAGGTCCAATTTGGTAGGCAACATCTTCACGTTGGAGTAGGATGGTGCATGGTTACAAATGGCGAGGAGATAGTTGCCATGATTCCATAGCGGGACACCTTGGGGAAGGTGACTCATGGAACTATTTCCTTAAGTGGCAAAAAGAATTACTTTTGATCCAGAGATCAATAAAATTCTCTATACCAGCCTAGGGAAATCTTGAGCAATCGTTTGGCGGAGTAAGTAGGGATGGCATACCGAGAGTAGAATGGATGATGTGGACTACCTTGTTGAAGACAACGCAATGGATGATTTTTTCTTATCACCGGAAATGGAAGGGACCCATGGTAAGTCCACTTTTGAAGATGATCCTGAACAACAACTACTGAGGTGCAAGCTGGGAACAAAATGCAAATGTCGGGAATGTTCCAACCATCATATCTACCTGAGATTCAGATCTGGTTGGTGTCAGGACATTCCAGACTCATCATGTCTGAAAGGAAGGATTGCAACACAAATCGACGAGATGACGCTGCAAGATTCTCAGGAAATGAACTATGATAGCAAGCTCCAAAACATGAGCAGCTTTGCTACAACATGTGAACACGCTGTCCCATACAAGCATGACCATATAGTAGTCTTATAATAAAAATACTACCGAGTTCGGGTGGGGAGCCATCATCAAGGATATTGAAGTCTTTACGCGCGCTAGACTCCTTTTCCTTGAACAAGTCAATCAGTGGCTTGGGTGCTAGGAATTCATATGGAACGAAGATGATCAGTCTAACATACCACAGAATACTTTGCACATGTATGGCTGACTTGGGATGATTCCAGAGGAAGCAAAAACAAGCTTTCTCGAATTCACGGCGACAACTTGCATCGATTGCACGTGAACTTAGAGGAAGTCACTACTTTCATCCAAACATATGCCTCATGACGAAACACGAAGAAATGCTTAAACAAGTTTCCAACACTAAGTTGGTGTTCAACATGAGTCATGGGGGGAGACAAAATGCTGCTAATGGGCTCAACATCAACTCATCCGAATTTCCATATCACTGGACTTCCACCATCATGTGAACACGGTGATAGTATTGGTCAGACCAAAAGATGTAATGGTGTATGCTCGAGGGATCAACCACGAGTAAGACAACATTACGAACATCGTTAGTTCTAATTTGACTTGACGATAGCCCATACTCAAATCAAAACTTTGACAAGGCAATAGATCCAACAACTGATCACGAGGACCAACCGATGGAGATATCATCTTTCTTCAACACACACACACAAGATATCCCCTTTGGAGTGAACTAAGTGGATTAAGCTTTTTTGTTCCAAATCTCCAAGTTGTTATTTAGCTTGACCAACTAGCTCAGGGGTATCCAACACAGATTCTTGGAGAAGGAGTGGTTTACAAGAAACCAACTTGATCACGAACTCAACATAGCGGTCAGGTGACAACCTGGTAACACTTCCGACAAGATATTCGGAAATTCACAAACCACCGATATGTTACGAAGCTCGAGAACAATCTTGCTTTGCGAGGCAAGACGATGTGACCAATAGAGCAAGGGTTTGACACAATCCTAACTCATTGATCGAATAGTGCACCAGAAATAAGGACAAGGTAGCACGATCAGTCCTAGAATAGTGATTCGATAACCAACACGCTAAGAATGATAATAATGTCCATAACTACCAAGCAACACAGTTGCTAGGAGTATTGATTTCACACATCATGGTTCACTCGTCGGCATTCCGGTTACAACAACACGGAATCGAGGAATGAATAATGATAGAGAGAAGTATCACTGCGTCAAGAGTTCATAGGAGGCGGTGCAATTCTCATGACATTCCTGACATAAAGATGGTAACACTCCAAGGTAGAACAAAGCAAAAGCTGGATTGGCATTTTGATCTATGAAAAACAACTACTTTGACCCAATCCTGGATATGGATGAGGTACTGGAGTTTGTTTCTCCTAGTCATTCTGGAATAGAATGGCTTGACGGACCACAAGAGTAAAAGGCATCGATAAACACGAATGCACACATACTCTTGACTATCAACTGATAGGCTAAGGTCGGAATACAACTAAAGGGGGACAACTCAAGGAATATATTAACTTTCTGAGTTGTGGATGCATAGGTTAGTATGTCGAACAAGTTCAACATATTTCTTCCGGATAACCCATGCTAAGAGGTAGGACTGGAAGAGTCACAATTATGAATGGAGAACTCCTCAGGAGTGCTCTAATGGTGATCTTTTGGTTCAAAGAACTTCTGCCTTAATGGTTCATGGTATTTGGAAGAAGGAAATACCATGGACCTCGAGGACTATTGCAAAGGTTACTAATATCCTAAAGGAACTAGCAGCAATATCAACACGAAGTGAACAGAGTGATTCTTGGGTCAAGAACACAGGAGTAGAATACCTACTACTAAATGGCATCACAGGATGCTTTCAAGAATGATGGCCAGAATCATCACACGGGTAACACAAAACATAGCTAGATTACTAGGTAATCTTCTGAGACACCTAGGGCCATAATACTAACTCCAACATACATATCAAGGCAACGGAGTACCTCAACAGACCGATTAGTGTGCTTAATCTGGCCCAAAGGAACATCGAGAACGGAAAGAAGGGATTTGCAAATGCATCGGACTATTTAGAAACCTGGGATGACTCGGACAGCATAACGGCTGTAAATGCTCGAAAAGATTTGAGACATCCTGCAAAATGGTGGCATAACCACTCCACATCACAATATCGAGGTTCTGAGATCAACTGTCAACATACGGAAGTAGTAGGAGCTGAACTGAGGCTTAAACTCAACAATCCTAGGCAACTATGGTTTAGTAACACGTCATCCTGAGAGATAGAAGAGAATCCTAGCTCTTAACACCATAGAAAAGATAAGATGACTTATATCAGAAGGTCATGAGGATAAGGAGTAAAAAGAGCCTTACGTTCCCTTCCACAATCAATTCCCTTATATAACTAAAGCATTTCTAGACACAACTTCGACCAGTTTGGCTTGGTAAACCTACAGGCAGTCAGGCTCTGATACCAAGGCTATCAGGACCCCGATCCTAAGCCACATCGATCTAGCATGTAACACATCATATCACTTTGCGGCCTCACGCATGGTATTCCCACGGGTGCCACCTTACCTGGCCCGGGACCGTTTGCGCCTTTTGGCTCACGTATATGATAGTGTCGCTAGCATCCATATGACAGAGAACCCGGGCCGACATGGCTAGTCGTGAACCCAAAGCGGCGCTAACCCATGAGGACAGGCATACATGAATCACATCGAGCATGTTGGTCATCAACGTGTGAATCTGGGCTGTAGCACTGGCCTAACAGGACTCCGGTAACCCGGGCTGTAGCAGGCTAGGTAGGACTCCGGAAGTCACCGCGTGACATTTCCCCGAAGGGACAAACACAGGAACAAAGTGAAACACATGCCGGCCAGTCAGGTGTTCCGAGCAGTAGTGCTGGGCTAGCAGGACTCCGGTGAACCGGGCTGTAGCGGACTACTATCGCTCAGAAAGCACTAGACTACATTTCCCCATATGATAGGCTGCCAAGGATAAACAACTAGATTGTCGGATCCCACTCATACCAAGCATTTCAATCATACACACAATATGCCCGATATGAATACATACAACATGGCATCACAACAAGACTCTATGACTCAAGTATTTATTCATTAGGCTCCGAGGAGCGAGATATTACAAGCATGGGTCTCATGACCCCACATTCAGAGCATACAAGTCAAAGCACACGCGGAAGCTTAACATGTCTGAGTACAGACTTCTACAAATGAAAAAGGCTGAGAAGCCTGACTATCTACCAGATCCTGCCGAGGGCACAAGATCGTAGCTGAGGTAAAAAGCTAAACATCGAAGTCCAAGCGGAACTACTAGCGGGACTGAAGTCTCTCTGCAATGTACTCAGCAAGACTTACATTAGAACTAACTACATATGCATCATTATCAATGAAGAGATGGTGGAGTTGAACTGCAGCAAGCCAGCTTTGACTCGGTGGCTATCCTAAACTATGACTGCAAGTAACTCTTTTGAGGTGGCGCACACGAGTCCACATATTCACCATATCAATACACCACTATGGATCCACTCCCGTCTCCCTGCGAGAACGCCATCCATAGCACTCACACTTATCTTGCGCATTTTAGAGTATCCACTTTCGCTTGTCTATGAACTATGCAAGGGGTCCAAGTTTCCATATCCGAGGAATCCGGCTATTCGAATAGATAATGATAACCCTGCAGGGGTGTACTTCTTCACACACGCTCTCGCCACTTATTGCCCTGTACACGTCATGTACCTCGGCAACCTTCAAGAGGAAACCGGGCGAGGGAGTCGGCCATGACCTGACTAACCAACAAGTCTCTAGTCCAGGTTTATCGCCTATTCGGGTTCCATCCGCAAGGAGATCCGGCCGGGGTGTCGCTCACGGCCCCAAACGAGGTGTGCAGGGTTCCCAAGCGCACCATCCGGGTGCCACTTGGTACACCATGCCACTGTGCCTAGTCTGTCCCAAGCCCACCTGTACCGGGTGCCACTTGGTAGACTACTAACACTACCTACAAACACCAGAAACTAGTTGCAACTCCTGGACAGAGATCGAGTTGATTAATAAGCTGAGAGGGGCCGAGTTACTGGAACCCAATGTGTGGTAGTAACTGTTCATGGATCACAAACACAGAACTCAGTTCCTGAGGACGGCTGCAATGAGACAACCCACCATGTACTCCTACATGGCCTCTCACCGCTACCTTTACCAAATCGTGTTCACACACTTAGCTCACACACAATAGGACATGTTCAACACCATTCCAAATCATCCCCGATGAATCAGACCTGACTCAAGTCTAAGCAGTAGCAGGCATGACAAACAACATGAATGAGTAGGCACATCAGGGCTCAAGCAACTCCTACTCATGCTAGTGGGTTTCATCTATTTACTGTGGCAATGACAGGTCATGCAGAGGAAAGGGTTCAGCTACCGCAGCATGTAACAGTTGAATCGCTGTTGTCCTAATGCAGTAAAAGAGAGCAGGAGCAAGAGAGTGGGATCATATCGGAATGAACAAGGGGGGTTTTGCTTGCCTGGCACTTCTGAAGATAGTATAGTTCTTCATCGGTGTCATCGAACTCATCATCGGAACCGCGTCTATCGAGAGGGAACAAATACCGGCAACACAGAGAAAACACAATCAATGCAATGCAACAATATGATGCATGAATATGACATGGCAAAATGAGTGTGTTTTGGCTAATGCAACTTAGAACAGATTGGTTTGAGTTCATTTGAATCAAGGATTCAAATGTAAACCCAAAATAAGAGGTCATATTAGTGCATTAACTTGTTTCACCTAAACAGCAAGGTTAAAGTGTTATAACATGCATGCAAATGGTACAGATGGATAGATTGGATTTTTATGATCATTTTTCATATATAAATTATTTCATTTGGAGTTACGGTTGATTTTATATGAATTTTAGAAGTTTATACTAATTTCTGGAATTTCCTGAATAAGAATAATTCCAGAAAAGGCATTACTGCATCAGCATTGCGTCATGCTGACCTCAGCAGGTCAACAGGGGTGGTCCAGGTCAAACCTGACCTGTGGGGCCTACTGGTCAGTGACACACCACTGGCATGAGTCACTGACGTGTGGGGCCGGTCAAAGGCCATGTCAGCAAGTCAAACTGACGTGTGGGACCAGCTGGGTTAATAACTAATCTAAACAGAATATTAAGTTAAACTAAAGAGGCACTGGGCCCACATGGCAGTGGCTCTTGGGAGTTTTAGGAGGGTCATTAGCACTAACTAAGTCAGCGCCACGTCAGCTCGCCGGAGCTTGGCCGGCGGCGACCAAATACGCGGCGGGGTTTCGCCGGAATTGCTCGGGTTTCTTATGTGGGTCACCGTTTGGCGCACTGGGGACACCAGGAGGAAGCCCTCGCTCGGCCGCATCAAGCAGAGGCAGTAGCAGGGCGCAGGGTGGCCGAAGCTCGCCGGAGCAGAGCTCGCGGCGGCGCCGGAGTTCGGGCGGAGAGGGAAAGAGGGCTACGGTTCATGGCAGGGCGAGGGAGTGCATGCGATAGGCTCCTGAGGACGCACTGAGTGCGGTGGTGCGCTCGAACGCGTGCTTGCACGGCCGTAGCCATGACGGCGACATGGCCGGCGGCGAGGAGCGCTCGGGCTCGAAGGGGGCAGTGGCTACGCGGCGTAATCAAGCACGGGAAGTAGAGGTCTAGGTAGAGGAGCTCACGACAGATCCAGAGAGCTGGTCGGCGACCTTGGGGAGGCGCGGACGGTGGCGAACGACGGTGGCGATCTCCGGTGGCCGAGGTTGAAGAAGACGACGCCGAGGATGAAGCAGGGCTTCCCGGCTCGCTTGGCTCGGTGCAGAAGGCGTAGGCGACAGTGGCGGAGCTTCCACGCAACACGGGAAGGCGAGAGGGGGTCGGGGAGCGCGGTGGTTCACGGCGGCGCTTCCATGGCCACATCGGCCGTCGCGGGAGAGAGCAAGGGAGAGGAGGGGAGAGTGAGCTGCGTGAGAGGGGAAGGACCAGGGGGCTCAGGCGTTTCCAAGCGCGCCCAATCGGAGTGGGGAGGAAGCAGGAGGTGGAAGCAGGAGGTGGCTTCGCCTCCTGTGCGTGCGCCACGCCGTCGTCCTCCTGGCAAAGGAAGGAGACGACTGGCGCCTAGCTCTGGTGGGCTGGGCCGTGTCAGGTGAGCGCTAGGTGAGCTCTTCTCTCTCTCTCTCTCTCTTTTCTAATTCTTTCTGTTTGGCATTTTCTATAATTTGTTTTGATTTAGTTTTAGACACTAAATCATTTTTGTTGCTTCTGATAACCCTTGTAGGGACTAATTGGATTATTCCAAAGCCCTTCACCAAAGATCAGAATTATTGGACACATATTGATTAATTAATAAATATATATCCATTGCAAATAGTTATTGATTTAATTCAAAGGCCCAAAATAAATATCTCTGAGATTCCAAAAATATTGTTCTAAGTTTTACCTCTTGCCAATATTTTCAGAGGCTAAGAGGAACATTTTCTTGGACTTCTTTGAAAAGATTTTAATGTTGATTATTTTTGAAGTGATTTATGAGGGTTTCAACTAACCTCAATTCAACTTTCAGAAATTTTAGACATGATGCATGAGTGCAGATGCAACTATTTCACTCAGGTACTCTAGGGCTGTGACATGCCATCTCATAACTTTCAACCCATGCCTCTGGTTGCAGATCGGCGGTGTAATTGGGTACCTTACGAGGTCCTTTGAAATCCTTGGGCAGTCGCACATTACGCAAAGCGGGGGTGAGACACGGCACCCTAAGGAACTGAATACCACACCTGGCTCTACTGAAGCGGTAGAGTGAACCGGTGTGGGTTGACGGGCTCCGTGCAGAGCTGCTAACTCGGCCTCTCGACGTGCGCGACCATGATCCACCATATCCTACGCATTAGCACCTCCCCCAGCCGGGTTGTGCCCCCGCGGCGAGTTACGGCGACGTGCACTGCTTGACACGGCCGGTTCATCCTCAACGTGCCTGCTGTAGCCCCGGCTTGGACGGGGGGGGTGGGGGTGGGGGTGGAATGAATCCTCTCACGACTGTGCGAATATGCCTGCTACTGGTTTAGAGCTGTTTGAAGGAGATCTCTGGCCCGTGTTGCCTCAACCGCAACTGGTGATTCGCCGTCGGTTGGGAGGGCCGCCAACCGTGAAGCGGCGGCCACAATGTTGTCCAACGGGTTGGAGTAATGCCCGAGGGGTGTTGGAACATACTGTGGCACAACATTGTTCTGACGGGGCGGGTCCATCGTGCGCGGCTGAACCGGCGCTCCTATCCCCGGCGCCTCCGTCCGGTTTAAGAATGGCTGGTTACTAGTTCCTGCTCCTGGCTTATTGAAGAGATTTCTTGGCTCATAACTCAACGGGAGATGCGATCGATATCTTCTTCTCATGAATTCCTCTGAAGTATTCTGATCCAGCCTAAGCCGGTAGGCCTGAGCTTCCAACTCGGCCCGTTCTGTAGCAATCCTAGCGTTCTCTGCCGCTAGGTCCGCTTTAGCCTGAGTTATCTGATCTTGCACCTTTGCGACCTCCGTGTTGTGCTGATCTCGGGCTGCTGCGTCCACCTCCTGCGGCCATCAATGTTGCCAAAGCATCGAACAAGTCAGACAGAACTTGAGTCAGAGGTGGTGCAGAGCTCCCTGCCCCCGCCAGCGTGGCCGTTGCTGAACCGGAGAGCATTGCTGCGGCGGTTGAAGAGTGGGGCGCTGACTGTGTACCGGCCATGAAGATAGCGGCCCGGTTTGGCAGATCAGGGGAGTCCGGAATACTGTTGCCCTCGGAGCCTCCACTAATCCGGCCATCCTGCAACTGATAGAGCGGTTCAGTTTCTCCAGAAGATACATCATCGGAGCGTACTACGGTTTCTCCATCGGATGCCGGTCTGTCCTCATATTCTGCTCCATGGATGACACCTACGAAAACATGCTTTGCCATGGGCTAAACCGGAGAAGGGCTTGCACGCTGAGCCGTCTCGATGATGTCAGTGCAGGTGTCCGACTCAAGGCCCGATTCGCCAATCTAGCCGATTGTCAGGACCCCGATTCTAAGTCACACCGATCTAGCCTATAACACCTCATATCACTTTGCGGCCTCACGCACGGTATTCCCACGGGTGTCGCCTTACCATGGCCCGGGACCGTTTGCGCCTTTTGGCTCACGTATATGATACTGTCGCTAGCATCCATATGACAGAGAACCCGGGCCGACATGACTAGTCGCGAACCCAAAGTGGCACTAACTTACGGGGACATGCATACATGAATCGACATTGAGCATGTCGGTCAGCAGCGTGTGAATCCGGGATGTAGCAACTGGGCTAACAGGACTCTGGGAACCCGGGCTGTAGCAGGCTAGCAGGACTCCAGATGTCACCGTGTGACATTTCCCCGAAGGGACAGACACAGGAACGAAGTGACTCACATGCTGGCCAGTCAAGTGTTCCGGAGCAGTAGTACTGGGCTAGCAGGACTCCGGTGAACCGGGCTGTAGCGGACTACTATGGCTCATGGAAGCACAAGACTACATTTCACCATCAGAGAGGCTACCAAGGATAAACTAGTTTGTCGGATCCCACACATACCAAGCATTTCAATCATACACGCAATATGCTCGATATGTGTAAATACAACATGGCATCACAACATAACTCTATGACTCAAGTATTTATTCATTAGGCTCCAAGGAGCGAGATATTACAAACATAGGTCTCATGACCCAACATTCAGAGCATACAATTCAAAGCACACGCGGAAGCTTAACATGTCTGAGTATAGACATCTACAAATGAAAAAGGCTGAGAAGCCTGACTATCTACAAGATCCTGCTGAGGGCACAAGATCGTAGCTCAGGTATCAAGCTAAACGTCGAGGTCCACATAGAACTACTAGCGAGACTGACATCTCTCCGCAAAACATAAATTAAGCAAACGTGAGTACAATTGTACCCAGCAAGACTTACATCAGAACTAACTACATATGCATGAGTATTAATAAAGGGTGGTGGAGTTTGACTGCAGCAAGCCAGCTTTGACTCAGTGGCTAACCTGAACTACGACTGCAGGTAACTCTTTTGAGGTGGCGCACACGAGTCCACAAATTCACCATACCAATACACCACTATGGATCCGCTCCCGTCTCCCTGCGAGAACGCCATCCATAGCACTCACACTTACCTTGCGCATTTTAGAGTATCCACTTTCACTTGTCTATGAACTATGCAAGGGGTCCAAGTTTCCATATCCGAGGAATCCGGCTATTCGAATAGATAATGATAACCCTGCAGGGGTGTACTTCTTCACACACGATCTCGCTACTTATCGCCCTATACACGTCATGTACCTCGGCAACCTTCAAGCGGAAGCCGGTGAGGGAGTCGGCCACGACCTGACTAACCAACAAGTCTCTAGTCCAGGTTTATCGCCTATTCGGGTTCCATCCGCAAGGAGATCCGGCCGGGGTGTCGCTCACGGCCCCAAACGAGGTGTGCAGGGTTCCCAAGCGCACCATCCGGGTGCCACTTGGTACACCATGCCACTGTGCCTAGTCTGTCCCAAGCCCACCTGTACCGGGTGCCACTTGGTAGACTACTAACACTACCTACAAACACCAGAAACTAGTTGCAACTCCTGGACAGAGATCGAGTTGATTAATAAGCCGAGAGGGGCCGAGTTACCGGAACCCAATGTGTGGTAGTAACTGTTCATGGATCACAAACACAGAACTCAGTTCCTAAGGACGGCTGCAATGAGACAACCCACCATGTACTCCTACATGGCCTCTCACCGCTACCTTTACCAAATCGTGTTCACACACTTAGCTCACACACAGTAGGACATTTTCAACACCATTCCAATTCATCCCCGATGAATCAGACCTGACTCAACTCTAAGCAGTAGCAGGCATGACAAACAAGCATGAATGAGTAGGCACATCAGGGCTCAAACAACTCCTACTCATGCTAGTGGGTTTCATCTATTTACCGTGGCAATGACAGGTCATGCAAGGAAAGGGGTTCAACTACCGCAACATGTAAATACAAGGATAGCCTTCTAACTTGGATCTCTAGCCTTCCTTAGGTAGTGTTTTCTTTGCCCTGCTTGGGTTGTAACTTTGTAAGTATTTCTGTCTTCCTTTTTTTCTATTCTTGTATGGACTTGTAATAGGACTTTGTTCTTTGTTGTTTTCAATAAAGAGCTGTGAGGCTGTTGCCTTCCAATACATATTCAAAAAAAAACATGTAACAGTTGAATCGTTGTTGTCCTAATGTAGTAAAAGAGAGCAGGAGCGAGAGAGTGGGGTTGTATCGGAATGAACAAGGGGGTTTGCTTGCTTGGCACTTCTGAAGATAATATAGCTCTTCATCAGTGTCATCGATCACGTCGTCAGAACGTCGTCTACCGAGAGGGGACAAGCACCGACAAACAAAGAAGAGACACAATCAATGCAATGCACAATATGATGCATGATCATGACATGGCAATAAGATGTGGTTTGAGCTAATGCAACTAGCAACAGGTCAAATGAAGTTGGTTTGAACCCTAGGTTCAAATTCAAACTCCATATGTGAAGGTTTAAATGCCATTATAAGATTTGGCCTAAACAGCAACCATAAGTTGTTCAATCATGCATGAAAAAGGTACAGATGGATAGATTGGATTTTTCTGATCATTTTTCATATATAAATTATTTCATTCTGAGTTAGGGATGAATTTATATGAATTTTTGAAGTTTATACTATTTTCTGGAATTTCCTGAGTAAGAATAAATCCAGAAAAACCTATTACTGCGTCAGCATTGCATCATGCTGACCTCAGCAGGTCAACAGGCGCTGTCCAGGTTAAACCTGACCAGTGGGGACCACTGGTCAGTGACACATCTAACTAATAGCGTTAGTTAGTGTTAGATCAAGCACTAATCTAGGTTAATTAGCTGTAGCTAAACCTAACTAAGAATTAACAGGGGCGGGCCCACGCGTCAGTGACACAGGGGGTCAAACAAGGGTCAAACCCGGGTCAACTCGCCGGAGTTGACCCGTGGCTCATCGCCGGTGGAGACAGAGACGGCGGAGGGCGCCGGGTTTCGCCCTCCGGCGACCAAAAGAGCGGCGGAGGGGCTCTACGAGACGCCTAGGCTCGCGCGCATCCATTGCGGCCAGCAGCAGCAGCTGGGGTGCACTACAGCGATGGCGGTGATGGCAACTGCGGCGACCGGAACTACGGGTTCAAGCGGGGCGAGGCCACAGAGGACGGGAGGGCTGGCTAAGGGGCTCACTGAGCTCCTGAAGATGCTAGGAGCACGGTGTCGTGCTCGGTTTCGAGCCTCAGTGGCTGCAGTGATGGTGGTGACATCGCCGGCGGGATGGAATTCTCGGACAAGACGGGGCTATGGCCTAGAGGTCGAAAGCGACCAGGGGAGAAGGGGGAGACGACTCGGCGGCTCACCGTGAGTCCGTTTGGAGGGTCAGTGGGCTCGAGGGTGCCCGAGGTTGAAGATGACCGCGATGACGATTAAGGAGGGCCTCCTGGCGTCTAGTAGCTCGATTGGGAGGACGAGGAGGTTCTGGTGGTTCTTTTGGACTCGGCGGAAGGGTGAGGGGTGCCCGGTGGCCGCGGTGGTTCTCGTCAGCGGCGGCGGGTGTGTTCGGTGGTGCTGCGCGGAGAAAGCAGAGGAGGGGATGAGGTCCAGGGGGAGAGGGAAGAGGTGCAGGGGGGTGCCGGGCGTCTCCAGGCGAGCAGCTGGACTCACGGGGATGCTGCCAGCGCGAAGCAGGAGGTGGAGGCCTCCCAGCGCGCGCGTGCGTCTTCGCCTCTGCCTACTGGCAGAGGAAGACGACGAGCGAGGAGGTAAGTGGGCTGGGCCTAGCTGGGCCGGTCCTGTTGGGCCACCAGGTAAGTGGACCAGGTGAGTTCTGTTCTTTTTTAATTTTTCTATTCTGTTTCCCTTTTCATTTTATTTTGCCACTGTTTTCAAATTAAAAATAATTTCAAACAGTGCCAAAACATTCTGAGATATTTTATGTTACCTCTCTTGACTATTCCAAAAGTAAATAAAACATTTCAAAGCATTTGAAAATATATTCAATATATATTATGAATATATCCCCAAATTCAAATAGATTATTGATTTAAATTCAGAGACCAAATAATTCCTTAAAAATGTTCCAGAATTTTGGTTTGATATATAACTCTTGCCAAAATTCACAAAACTATTTTTAGGGCATTTTGGATTCACAGAATGCAATTTAAAGGGTGCTTGCCCTTCTTTTAATCAGATTTCCTAGGTTTCAACAATCCTCAATTCAAGTTTTAGAAATTTAAACATGATGCAAGCAAGATGCAAACACTAGGCAACACCAGAAGCTACGGATGTGACAGCTCACCCCTACTAAACAAGAATATCGTCCCGAGATTCAAGCCGTGAGGTAAGAAGACAGAGGGACACAAGCTAACACAATCTTCATGATCCAGATGTCTTTCTTTAGGATGTTGATTCATTGCATCACCTTGATCTCGACGTCTTGCTTTGAGAACTACATCCAACATGACAACGAGTAGAAAGGGAGAATTTAAGAAGAATCGACCTTCCTGAGGTTCGAGCAACTTAGGATCATCTTAATGATCACAAGATCAACTCATGTAATGAGACATAGTAACATCTCTCGAGCTGAGACACGAAGCATACACCTAGAGGGGTGGAGTGAAACGGATGGCGAAGGTTCACTAGGTAGTTAACAATTCCATACTCGAATAAGATGGAGCATGAATTTCAAAGTAGCAAGGAGATATTTGCCATGATTTCGTAACGTGATACCTCGGGGAAGGTGACTCGTAGAATTATTCCCTTAAGTGGAAAAAAGAATTACTTTTGATACTAAGATCATTGAAACTCTCTATACCAGCCTAAGGAAAATCACAGTTGATTAATTGAATGAATTCAAAAGAATGGCATACTTAGTTTGGAGAGGAAACTAGAGTTATAGGACACTCAGCAACGGAAGGCGCATTCCAATTGATACCGAGGATATAACCCAATGACTGAGTGTGCTCTCAAGAACTTGAGCATTTCCATATTCATCAAGGTTTTACCAACATCCGTGCCAAGGATCCTTGCAACACATCGTACTACCATGATAAACGGTGATGGAGGATGCAGATGCATAGGAGGACATCACTTTCTCAGATTTTTCCTTAGTAATGCCAAAGAAGCAAATCTGGATGATCGACCGAGAGACATTTAGCACTCCGCTTCTAATGTTCTCCTTGATGTACTAGGTACCACGGTCAATGCTTAAAAGCATCAACATGGCCATCAAGTAAAGGTCAGACTTCGGGAGCACAGGAATCCATAAGGAATAACTACGGAAGTAAATCCTGCGAGATCCTTATGGGGAGGTGGACAACTTCCTCAATCAAGATACTACAATAATAGGTCTTCCGGCTGGTGCGTTGGCCACGACATCCACTTTACCGGGTTACAGAGAGACCAATATTATAGTTCTCGGGAAACGTTCCAACCATCATATCTGCCTGAGATTCAGATCTGGTTGGTGTCAGAATACTCCAGAGTCATCCAGTCTAGAGAGAAAAATAGAAGTTTGCAACACAAATCGATGAGATGACGTTGCGAGATTCTTGGGAAATGGACTATGGTAGTAAGCTCCAAAACATGAGCTGGTTCTGCTAACACCTGTGAACATGTTGTCCCAGACAAGCATGACCACGTAGTAGTCTTATAATAAAAACACTACCGAGTTCTGGTGGGGAACCATCAACAAGGATATCGAAGTCCTTGCATAAGTCTTGCTCTTAAGAAGAGACTTCTTCTCCTTGAACAAATCAATCAGTGGCTTGGTGTGCTAGGGATACGTATAGAATGAAGATGATCAGTCTATCAGACCATAGAATACTTCACACGTACATGACTGACTTGGTACGATTCCAAAGGAAACAAAAACAATCTTTCTCGAATTCACGGCGGCAACTTGCACCTAATGCACGTGAACTTGGAGAAAGTCACTTCTTACACCAAACATGTATTTCATGAACGGGACATGAAGATAATGCTTACAAAAGTTTCCAACGCTATCTTGATATCCAACAAAATCATGGAGAAGACAAGGATGTTGTCGATGGGCTCAACAACAATTCATCTAGGTTTCCATATAAATGGAATTCCACAATCATATGAACAAGGTGATAGCATTGGTCAGACCCGAAAGATATAATGGTGTATGCTCGAGGGATAACTGCAAGTAACACAACATTATGAACATCGTTGGTTCTGATTTGATTTGATGATAGCCCACACTCAAATCAAGGTTTGGACAAGATAATAGATTCAACAGCTGATTACAGGGATCAATCTATGAAGATATCATCTTTCTTCAACACACACACACACACACAAGGATATCCCTTAGTGATGAACTAAGTCGGACAAGCTTTCATCTTCCAACTCTCCAAGTTGTTGTTTAGCTTAACCAACTAGCTTAGGGTATCCAACATAGATTCTTGGAGAATGGGTGGTTTGGAGGAAAACCAACATGATCACGAACTCAACATAGCGGTCAGGTGACAACCTGGTAATACTTCTGAGAAGATATTCGAAAAATCACGAACCACCGATATGTTATTAAGCTCGATAACAATCTTACTTTTCAGGCAAGACGATATGATCAAGGAGCAAGGGATTGTCACAATCCTAACTCCTTGGTCGATGAGTGCACCCGGAAATATGGACTAGGTAGCATGATCAATCTTAGGATGATGATTCAATAACCAGCACACTAAGATTGAGAGTATTGTCCATTAACTACCAAGCAACAAAGTTGCTAGGAGTATTGATTTCGCACATCACAGTACACTTGTCGGCATTCCGGTTACAATAACACGGAACCGAGGAATGAACAATGATGGCAAGAAGTATTACTGCGTCAAGAATTTATAGGAGGTGGTGCAATTCTCATGACAGTCCTGACAGAAAGATGGTAACACTCCAAGGTAGAACAGACTAGAAGCTGGGTTAGCATTCTTAATCTGTGGAATACAATTGCTTTGACCCAATCCTAGAAATGGATGAGGTACTGGAGTTTGTTTCTCCTAGTCATTCTGAACTAGAATGGCTTGATGGACCACAAGAACGATAGGCACCGATGAACGAATGCTCACATACTCTTGACTATCAATTGATAGATGAAGGTCGGAGTATAACTGAAGGGGGACAACTCAAAGGAACATATACTTTCTGAGTTGTGGATGCATAGATTAGTATGCCGAACGAGTTCAACATATTTCTTCCGGATAACGCATTCAGAAAGGTAGAACTGGCAGAGTCACAATATAGAACGGAGAACTCATCAAGAGCACTCTGGTTGTGATCTTTTGGTTCAAAAGAACTTCTGCCACAAGCACTTCATGGTATTTGGAAGAAGGAAATACCACAAACCTCGAGGACTATCGCAAGGTTACTAATATCCTAAGGAACTAGCAAACACTATCAACATGAAGTAAGTGGGGTGAATCTCGGGTTCAAGAACCTAGGAATAGAATGCATACCAACTAAGTGGCATCACGGGATGCTTTCGAGAATGGTGGCCAGAATCATCACACTAGGAATACGAAACATGGCTAGATTACTAGGTGATCCTCTATGACACCTAGGGTCATAATAATAGCTCCAACATAATGTCGAGGCAACAAAGTACCTCAACACACCGATTAGTGTGCTTAATCTGGCCAAAAATACAATGGAAACATGGAGGAAAGATTTGCATGTGCATTAGACTATTTAGAGACTTGGGATAACTCGGACAGCATAACGGCTGTAAATGCTCAAAAATATTTGAGACATCCTGCAAAAATGGTGGCATAGCCACTCAACATCACAATATCAAGATTCTGAGGCCAGCTATGAACACACGGAAGTAGTAGGAACTGAACTGAGGCTTAAACTCAACATTCCTAGGCAACTACGGTTTAGTAACACATCATCCTGAGAGATAGAAGAGAAGCCTAGTTCTTAATCCCCGTGGAAAAGAAGAGGTTGTCTCAGATCAGAAGGGCATAAGGTAAAGGAGTAAAAAGAGCCCTACGTTCCCTTCCACAATCAATTCCCTTACATAACTAAAGCATCTCTAAACACAACTTCAACTGGTTTGGCTTGGTAATCCTACAGGCAGTCAGGCTCTGATACCAAAGCTGTCAGGACCCCGATTCTAAGTCACACCGATCTAGCCTGTAACACCTCATATCACTTTGCGGCCTCACGCACGGTATTCCCACGGGTGTCGCCTTACCATGGCCCGGGACTGTTTGCGCCTTTTGGCTCACGTATATGATAGTGTCGCTAGCATCCATATGATAGAGAACCCGGGCCGACATGACTAGTCCTGAACCCAAAGTGGCACCAACTTACGGGGACAGGCATACATGAATCAACATCAAGCATGTCGGTCAGCAGCGTGTGAATCCGGGCTGTAGCAACTGGGCTAACAGGACTCCAGGAACCCGGGCTGTACCAGGCTAGCAGGACTCCGGATGTCACCGCGTGACATTTCCCCGAAGGGACAGACACAAGAACGAAGTGAATCACATGCCGGCCAGTCAAGTGCTTCGGAGCAGTAGTGCTGGGCTAGCAGGACTTCGGTGAACCGGGCTGTAGCGGACTACTATGGCTCACGGAAGCACAAGACTACATTTCCCCATCAGAGAGGCTACCAAGGATAAACAACTAGGTTGTTGGATCCCACACATACCAAGCATTTCAATCATACACACAATATGCTCGATATGTGTAAATACAACATGGCATCACAACATAACTCTACGACTCAAGTATTTATTCATTAGGCTCCGAGGAGTGAGATATTACAAACATAGTTCTCATGACCCAACATTCAAAGCATACAAGTCAAAGCACATGCGGAAGCTTAACATGTCTGAGTACAGACATCTAAAAATGAAAAAGGCTGAGAAGCCTGACTATCTACAAGATCCTGCCGAGGGCACAAGATCGTAGCTGAGGTATCAAGCTAAACGTCGAGGTCCACGTGGAACTACTAGCGAGACTAACATCTCTCTACAAAACATAAATTAAGCAAACGTGAGTACAAATGTACCCAGCAAGACTTACATCAGAACTAACTACATATGCATCAGTATCAATAAGGGGTGGTGGAGTTTGACTGCAGCAAGCCAGCTTTGACTCAGTGGCTAACCTGAACTATGACTGCAAGTAACTCTTTTGAGGTGGCGCACACGAGTCCACAAATTCACCATACCAATACACCACTATGGATCCGCTCCCGTCTCCCTGCGAGAACACCATCCATAGAACTCACACTTATCTTGCACATTTTAGAGTATCCACTTTCACTTGTCTATGAACTATGCAAGGGGTCCAAGTTTCCATATCTGAGGAATCCGGCTATTCGAATAGATAATGATAACCCTGCAGGGGTGTACTTCTTCACACACGCTCTCGCCACTTATCGCCCTGTACACGTCATGTACCTCGGCAACCTTCAAGGGGAAGCCGGTGAGGGAGTCGGCCACGGCCTGACTAACCAACAAGTCTCTAGTCCAGGTTTATCGCCTATTCGGGTTCCATCCGCAAGGAGATCCGGCCGGGGTGTCACTCACGGCCCCAAATGATGTGACCAGGGTTCCCAAGCCCACCATCCGGGTGCCACTTGGTACACCGTGCCACTGTGCCTAGTCTATCCCAAGCCCACCTGTACCGGATGCCACTTGGTAGACTACTAACACTACCTACAAACACTAGAAACTAGTTGCTACTCCTGGACAGAGATCGAGGTGATTAATAAGCCGAGAGGGGCCGAGTTACCGGAACCCAATGTGTGGTAGTAACTGTTCATGGATCACAAACACAGAACTCAGTTCCTGAGGACGGCTGCAATGAGACAACCCACCATGTACTCCTACATGGACTCTCACTGCTACCTTTACCAAATCGTGTTCACACACTTAGCTCACCCACAGTAGGACATGTTCAACACCATTCCAATTCATCCCCGATGAATTAGACCTGACTTAGCTCTAAGTAGTAGCAGGCATGACAAACAAGCATGAATGAGTAGGCACATCAGGGCTCAAACAACTCCTACTCATGCTAGTGGGTTTCATCTATTTACTGTGGCAATGACATGTCATGCAAGGAAAGGGGTTCAACTACCGCAACATGTAACAGTTGAATCATTGTTGTCCTAATGCAGTGAAAGAGAGCAGGAGCGAGAGAGTGGGGTTGTATCGGAATGAACAAGGAGGTTTTGCTTGCCTGGCACTTCTGAAGATAATATAGCTCTTCATCAGTGTCATCGATCACGTCGTCGGAACATCGTCTACCGAGATGGGACAAGCACCGACAAACAAAGAAGAGACACAATCAATGCAATGCACAATATGATGCATGATCATGACATGGCAATAAGATGTGGTTTGAGCTAATGCAACTAGCAACAGGTTAAATGAAGTTGGTTTGAACTCTAGGTTCAAATTCAAACTCCATATGTGAAGGTTTAAATGCCATTATAAGATTTGGCCTAAGCTGCAACCATAAGTTGTTCTATCATGCATGAAAAAGGTACAGATGGATAAAATGGATTTTTCTGATCATTTTTCATATATAAATTATTTCATTCTGAGTTACGGATGAATTTATATGAATTTTGAAGTTTATACTATTTTCTGGAATTTCCTGAGTAAGAATAAATCCAGAAAAACCTATTACTGCGTCAGCATTGCATCATGCTGACCTCAACAGGTCAACAGGCGCCGTCCAGGTCAAACCTGACCAGTGGGGACCACTGGTCAGTGACACATATAACTAACAGCGTTAGTTAGTGTTAGATCAAGCACTAATCTAGGTTAATTAGCTCTAACTAAACCTAACTAAGAATTAACAGGGGCGGGCCCATGCGTGAGTGACCCTGGGGGGTCAAACAAGGGTCAAACCTGGGTCAACTCGCCGGAGTTGACCCGTGGCTCGTCGCCTGTGGAGACAGAGATGGCGGAGGGCGCCGGGTTTCGCCCTCCGGCGACCAAAAGAGCGGCGGAGGGGCTCTACGAGACGCCCAGGCTCACGCGCATCCATTGCGGCCACCGGCAGCAGCTGGGGTGCACTACAGCGATGGCGGCGATGGCAACTACGGCGGCCGGAACTACGGGTTCAAGTAGGGCGAGGCCACAAAGGACGGGAGGGCTGGCTAAGGGGCTCACTGAGCTCCTGAAGATGCTAGGAGCATGGTGTCGTGCTCGGTTTCGAGCCTCAGTGGCTGTAGTGATGGCGGTGACATCGTCGGCGGCGTGGAATTCTCGGCCAAGACGGGGCTATGGCCTAGAGGTCGAAAGCGACCAGGGGAGAAGGGGGAGACGACTTGGTGGTTGACCGTGAGTCCGTTTGGAGGGTCAGTGGGCTCGAGGGCGGCCGTAGTGCAGCGAATCGACGGCGAGGGGCTCGGGTGCCCAAGGTTGTAGACGACCGCGACGACGATGAAGCAGGGCCTCCTGGCATCTAGTAGCTCGATTGGGAGGACGAGGAGGTTCTGGCGGTTCTTCTGGACTCGGTGGAAGGGTGAGGGGTGCCCGGTGGCCGCGGTGGTGCTCGTCGGCGGCGGCGGGTGTGTTCGGTGGTGCTGCACGGAGAACGCAGAGGAGGGGAAGAGGTCCAGGGGGAGAGGGAAGAGGTGCAGGGGGTGCTGGGCGTCTCCAGGCGAGCAGTTGGACTCGCGGGGACGCTGCCAGCGCGAAGCAGGAGGTGGAGGCCTCCCAGTGCGCGCGTGCGTCTTCGCCTCTGCCTAACGGCAAAGGAAGACGACGAGCGAGGAGGTAACTAGGCTGGGCCTAGCTGGGCCGGTCCTGTTGGGCCACCAGGTAAGTGGACTAGGTGAGTTCTGTTCTTTTTTAATTTTTCTGTTCTGTTTCCCTTTTCATTTTATTTTGCCACTGTTTTCAAATTCAAAATAATTTCAAACAGTGCCAAAACATTCTGAGATATGTTATGTTACCTCTCTGGACTATTCCAAAAGTACATAAAACATTTCAAAGCATTTGAAAATATATTCATTATATATTATGAATATATCCCCAAATTCAAATAGATTATTGATTTAAATTCATAGACCAAATAATTCCTTAAAAATGTTCCTGAATTTTGGTTTGATATATAAGTCTTGCCAAAATTCACAAAACTATTTTTTAGGGCATTTTGGATTCACAGAATGCAATTTAAAGGGTGCTTGCCCTTCTTTTAATCAGATTTCTGAGGTTTCAACAATCCTCAATTCAAGTTTCAGAAATTTAAACATGATGCAAGCAAGATGCAAATATTAGACAACACCGGAAGCTAGGGATGTCACACATATGAAGACGTGAATCCCACCAAAGGGGACCCGGTACCCGTATTCAACTGAATTGGCCTCGGGGCCCCATCCTGCGTTGTCGATGTAGAGCTTGCCGCGACGACTCTTCATCATCCGGCCCACAGCGTATCCCTTGAGTCCATCAAAGCTGCCCTTTAAGAACTCGAAACCATCATGCGATAGCCCCACGGTGGGCACCAACTGTCGTGGGTTTGTCACGGCAGATGTCCTCATGAAAGGACTTAGTCGTGGAGCCATCGCAACGGGTTAGCTTAAAGGGGTTAAACCGGACGAGGGGACACGGGGAGTTTATACTAGTTCGGCCCCTTCGATGAAGGTAAAAGCCTACGTCTAGTTGTGATTGGTATTGCTAGGGTTTCGATGACCAGGGAGCGAATCCGCTTTGATTGGCTCTCGAGTTGTTGTGTCTCGTCCCTAAACCGCTGCGGGGTCCTCCCCTTATATACATAGGTTGACGCCCGCCGGTTTACAGAGTCCCAAAGCCGGATCATAAATGTGTCCGGTTCGGTCTCTATACTTCCTATCTTACAATGCAAGTTACATAATAAGGTCGGTCTACATCTACAGGCCTTAACTCGCCTTTGGGCCTTGGGCCTTCATAAAGCGCCATCATTCTTACGTCTTCATGGGCTTCTAATCTTCATAAAGTTAATCCAGCTACTCCTGGCTAGTTTACGCCCAGCAGTAATATCCCCAACACTAACCATTAGCCATAGTAGTAGAAGTAATAGTTGGCGAAACAACTTCATGAAGACACGATGATGGAGATCATGGTGTCATGCCGGTGACGATGGTGATCATGCCGCGCCTCAAAGATGGAGATCAAAGGCGCAAGATGATATTGGCCATATCAAGTCACTTTATGATTTGCATGTGATGTTTGTCATGTTTACATCTTATTTGCTTAGAATGACAGTAGCATAAATAAGATGAACCCTTACTAAAATTTCAAGAAAGGTGTTCCCCCTAACTATGCACCACTGCCAAGGTTCGTTGTTTCGAAGCACCATGTGATGATCGGGTGTGATAGATTCTAACGTTCGCGTACAACGAGTGTAAGCCAGATTTACACATGCAAAACACTTATGTTGACTTGACGAGCCTAGCATGTACAGACATGGCCTTGGAACACGAGAGACCGAAAGGTCGAACATGAGTTGTATAGTAGATACGATCAACATGAAGATGTTCACCATTGATGACTAGTCCATCTCACGTGATGATCGTACATGGCCTAGTCGATTCGGATCATGTATCACTTAGATGACTAGAGGGATGTCTATATGAGTGGGAGTTCATTAAATAATTTGATTAGATGAACTTAATTATTATGAACTTAGTCTAAAATGTCTTTACAATATGTCTTGTAGATCAAATGGCCCACGCTAATGTTGCCCTCAACTTCAACACGTTCCTAGAGAAAACCAAGCTGAAAGACGATGGTACCAACTATACGGATTGGGTCTGTAACTTGAGGATCATCCTCATAGCCGCCAAGAAAGCATATGTCCTTGAAGCACCGCTAGGTGACGCACCCATTTTCCCAGCTACTCAAGACGTTATGAACGCCTGGCAGTCGCGTAGTGATGATTACTCCCTGGTTCTGTGCGGCATGCTTTACAGCTTAGAACCGGGGCTCCAAAAGCGTTTTGAGCAGCACATAGCATATGAGATGTTCCAAGAGCTGAAAATGGTTTTCCAAGCTCATACCCGGGTCAAGAGATATGAAGTCTCTGACAAGTTCTACAATTGTAATATGGAGGAAAACAATTCTGTCAGCGAACATATACTCAAAATGTCTGGGTTGCACAACCTCTTTTCTCAGCTGGGAGTTAATCTTCCAGATGACTCGGTCATTGACAGGATCCTCCAGTCGCTTCCACCGAGCTACAAGAGCTTTGTGATTAACTACAATATGCAAGGGATGGAGAAGTCCATTCCTGAGTTATATTCAATGCCTTAGGTTCTCGGTGTTGATCGAGACGGTGCTCCGGAGAATGCACCCGAGTTGTGCCGCATACCCACTGACTAATTCTTTGGGCACCGTTGGATGCCCACTGGAGGACACTTCAGTAAATTCCTCCTTGACGGTGCCGAGAACGTTCGAAGTGCCGGTCCTTATGTTGCCTCTTTGGTTGGCTGCCATCTGTGCGTTTGCTATCATCATCAGTGGTGGCATCCCCGACGGCACCATCAGTGGTTTCATCCTCGACACCACTAGGGGTTGTGTAGTCGGGATCGGTGTCTTCCACGACGTCCTCATAGCGGTGAGGTTCTTCCTCCATCTCTTGGGAAAGCTCCCAGAATGGCTTGCCCGAACCGCCGGCCTCATCATTGTTGGCCATGTTCTCTCTAAATAGGAAAAAAGGCTACTAAAGTTATTGGATGAGATCAGGGTAGTATCTATTCTTCTATCCTATATATTTTCACATTACAGGTTATAAACACCCCTTTACCCAAAAGATTGTTCCAAGTGCACTATTGCTATCCTACTAAGTGCACTATTGTAGGTTATATATTTTCTATCCTACTAAGTGCAGTATTGCTCTTGCTGTAGGAAGAAAAAATAGTTTGCATTTCAACTTAAGGGAAAACTCTAAAAGCCACTTAGAAATATTTGCTTTGTAGAAATAAAATTGTCTATAAATCTTGATTAATTTTTGTTTCGGTTGAGAATCGGGCACCTTCTAGGTCAAGAAAATGGGGTATGACCTTTACTAACTTTCTTGACCTAGGAGTGCCCCATTCTCAACCGAAACGGAAATTAATCAACATTTCAGGAGAAAGGGGTAACTATTTCTCCCTTGATGTCTACTACACAACCTTCTTCTTGTAGACGTTGTTGGGCCTCCAAGTGCAGAGGTTTGTAGGACAGTAGCAAATTTCCCTCAAGTGGATGACCTAAGGTTTATCAATCCGTACGAGGCGTAGGATGAAGATGGTCTCTCAAGCAACCCTGCAACCAAATAAGAAAGAGTCTCTTGTGTCCCCAACACACCCAATACAATGGTAAATTGTATAGGTGCACTAGTTCGGCGAAGAGATCGGTGATACAAGTGGTATATGGATAGTAGATAATAGTTTTTGTAATCTGAAATAATAAAAACAGCAAGGCAACGAATGATAAAAGTGAGCATAAACGGTATTGCAATGCTAGGAAACAAGGCCTAGGGTTCATACTTTCGCTAGTGTAAGTTCCCTCAACAATACTAACATAATTGGATCACATAACTATCCCTCAACATGCAACAAAGAGTCACTCCAAAGTCACTAATAGCGGAGAACAAACGAATAGATTATGGTAGGGTACGAAACCACCTCAAAGTTATTCTTTCCAATCAATCCGGTGGGCTATTCCTCTAAGTGTCACAAACAGCTCTAGAGTTCGTACAAGAATAACACCTTAAGATACAAATCAAGCAAAACCCTAATGTCACCTAGATACTTCAATGTCACCTCAAGAATCCGTGGGCATGATTATACGATATGCACCACACAATCTCAGATTCATCTATTCAACCAACACAAAGGACCTCAAAGAGTGCCCCAAAGTTCTACCGGAGAATCACGACAAAAACATGTGCCAACCCCTATGCATAGTTTCATGGGCGGAACCCGCAAGTTGATCACCAAAACATACATCAAGTGAATCACGTGATATCCCATTGTCACCACAGATATCCACGGCAAGAGATACATCAAGTGTTCTCAAATCGTTAAAGACTCAATCCGATAAGATTACTTAAAAGGGGAAACTCGATTCATTACAAGAGAGAAGAGGGGGAAGAAAACATCATAGGATCCAACTATAATAGCAAAGCTCGCGATACATCAAGATCGTATCACCTCAAGAACACAAGAGAGAGAGAGATCAAACACATAGCTACTGGTACATACCCTCAGCCCCGAGGGAGAACTACTCCCTCCTCATCATGGGGAGCGCCGGGATGATGAAGATGGCCACCGGAGAGGGATTGTCCCCTCCGGCAGGGTGCTGGAACGGGTCTAGATTGGCTTTCGGTGGCTACGGAGGCTTCTGGCGGCGGAACTCCCGATCTATTGTGTCCCCGGATGTTTTTAGGGTATATGGAGATATATAGGCGAAAGGAGTACGTCGGTGGACCGAAGGGGGGGCCACGAGGCAGGGGGGCGCGCCCCAGGGGGGTGGGCGCACCCCCTACCCTCGTGAGCACCTCCTTCATCTTCTGACGTAGGGTCCAAGTCTATCCGGTAGGTTTCCTTCCAAAAATAACTTCTCAAGTTGATTTCATTCCATTTTGACTCCGTTTGATATTCCTTCTCCTCGAAACACTGTAATAGGCATAAAACAGCAGATCTGGGTTGGGCCTCCGGTTAATAGGTTAGTCCCAAAAGTAATATAAAAGTGGATAATAAAGCCCAATATTGCCCAAAACAGTAGATAATATAGCGTGGAGCAATAAAAAATTATAGATACGTTGGAGACGTATCAAGCATCCCTAAGCTTAATTCCTGCTCGTCCTCGAGTAGGTAAATGATAAAAAAGATAATTTTTGATGTGGAATGCTAGTTGGCATAATTTCAATGTAATTCTTCTTACTTGTGATATGAATATTCAGATCCATAAGATTCAAGACAAAAGTTCATATTGACATAAAAATAATAATACTTCAAGCATACCAACTAAGCAATCATGTCTTCTCAAAATAACATGGCCAAAGAAAGTTATCCCTACAAAATCATATAGTCTGGCTATGCTCCATCTTCACCACACAAAATATTTAAATCATGCACAACCCCAATGACAAGCCAAGCAATTGTTTCATACTTTTGATGTTCTCAAACTTTTTCAATCTTCACGCAATACATGAGCGTGAGCCATGGACATAGCACTATAGGTGGAATAGAATGGTGGTTGTGGAGAAGACAAAAAGGGAGAAGATAGTCTCACATCGACTAGGTGTATCAACAGGCTATGGAGATGCCCATCAATAGATATCAATGTGAGTGAGTAGGAATTGCCATGCAACGGATGCACTAGAGCTATAAATGTATGAAAGCTCAACAAAAGAAACTAAGTGGGTGTGCATCCAACTCGCTTGCTCACGAAGACCTAGGGCATTTTGAGGAAGCCCATCATTGGAATATACAAGCCAATTTCTATAATGTAAAATTCCCACTAGTATATGAAAGTGACAACATATGAGACTCTCTATATGAAGAACATGGTGCTACTTTGAAACACAATATATGAGACTTGCTATATCATGGTGCTAATTTGAAGCACAAGTGTGGAAAAAGGATAGCAACATTGCCTCTTTTTATTTAATTTTTTTATTTGGCCTTTTTTTACTTGGCCTTTCTCTTTTTTATTTGGGCTTCTTTGGCCTCTTTTATTTATTTATTTTCGCCCGGAGTCTCATCCCGACCTGTGGGGGAATCATAGTCTCCATCATCCTTTCCTCACTGGGACAATGCTCTAATAATGATGATCATGACACTTTTATTTACTTACAACTCAAGAATTACAACTCGATACTTAGAACAAGATATGACTCTATATGAATGCCTCCGGCAGTGTACCGGGATATGCAATGACTCATGAGTGACATGTATGAAAGAATTATGAACGGTGGCTTTGCCACAAATACGATGTCAACTACATGATCATGCAAAGCAATATGACAATGATGAAGCGTGTCATAATAATGGAATGGTGGAAAGTTGCATGGCAATATATCTCGGAATGGCTATGGAAATGCCATAATAGGTAGGTATGGTGGCTGTTTTGAGGAAGGTATATGGTGGGTTTATGGTACCGGCGAAAGTTGCGCGGTACTAGAGAGGCTAGCAATGGTGGAAGGGTAAGAGTGCGTATAATCCATGGACTCAACATTAGTCATAAAGAACTCACATACTTATTGCAAAAATCTATTAGTTATCAAAACAAAGTACTACACGCATGCTCCTAGGGGGATAGATTGGTAGGAAAAGACCATCGCTCGTCCCCGACCGCCACTCATAAGGAGGACAATCAATAAATAAATCATGCTCCAACTTCATCACATAACGGTTCACCATACGTGCATGCTACGGGAATCACAAACTTCAACACAAGTATTTCTCAAACCCACAACTACTCAACTAGCATGACTCTAATATTATTACCTCCATATCTCAAAACAATCATCAAGCATCAAACTTCTCTTAGTATTCAAAACACTCATAAGAAAGTTTTATTATTCTTGAATACCTAGCATATTAGGACTTTATGCAAATTACCATGCTATTTAAGACTCTCAGAATGATATAAGTGAAGCACTAGAGAAAATGAAAAACTACTCTGAAAGATATAAGTGAAGATCAATGAGTAGTCGAATAATTATGCAACTATGTGAAGACTCTCTAACATTTCAGATCTTGGTATTCTATTCAAACAGCAAACAAAGCAAAATAAAATGACATTCTAGGAATGGCAAACATCATGTGAAGAAGCAAAAACTTAGGATCAACCGATACTAACCGATAGTTGTTGAAGAAGAAAGGTGGGATGCCAACCGTGGCATCCCCAAGCTTAGATGCTTGAGACTTCTTGAAATATTATCTTGGGGTGCCTTGGGAATCCCCAAGCTTGAGATTTTGTGTCTCCTTAATTCCTCTCATATCACGGTCTCCCTAAATCTCAAAAGCTTTATCCACACAAAACTCAACAAGGACTCGTGAGATAAGCTAGTATAAACCATTGCAAAAACCTTATCATATTCTACTGTAGCAAATCACTAAAATTATTATTCAACATTGCATACTAAATGCCTATGCATATTTAATAGTCCTATCCTCAAATAGAATCATTAAAGAAGCAACCATATGCAAACAATGCAAACATAACAGCAATCTGACTAAACAAGATAGTCTGTAAAGAATGCTGCAACATCCATACTTCCCTACCTCCAAAAATTATTAAATAAAATTCCCACTGTAGTAAATTTATAAGATCCTAATATGCAAAAGGTTTCAACATTTTATCACATTCTGAATTTTCTAGGGAATTATTGCAACAGCGGTAAACTTTCTGTTTTTAAACAGCAACATGTGGACTTCTAAAATAGGCATAGTAAAGGCTATCAATGCCACTTTTATTGAAATAAAAGATGCAAACATTGTTCTAAATAACAGAAAGAAAATACTAACAAAATAAATTGACGCTCCAAGCAAAACACATATCATGTGGTAAATAAAAATATAGATCCAAGTAAAGTTACCGATGAACGAAGACGAAAGAGGGGATGCCTTCCGGGGCATCCCCAAGCTTAGGCTCTTGGCTATCCTTGAATATTACCTTGGGGTGACTTGGGAATCCCCAAGATTAGGCTCTTGCCACTCCTTATTCCATAGTCCATCGAATCCTTACCCAAAACTTGAAAACTTCACAACACAAAACTTAACAGAAAACTCGTAAGCTCCGTTAGTATAAGAAAATAAATCAGCACTTCAAGGTACTGTAGTGAACTCATTATTTATTTATATTTGTGTTAAACCTACCGTATTCCAACTTCTCTATGGTTTATAAACTATTTTACTAGCCATAGATTCATCAAAATAAGTAAACAACACATGAAAAACAGAATCTGTCAAAAACAGAACAGTCTGTAGTAACCTGGATCAAACGTATACTTCTGGAAATCATAAAATTCTCAAATAAATTGCTGAACCTGAGGAATTTATCTATTAATCATCTTAAAAAATAATTAACTAAATAGCACTCTCCAAATAAAAACGGCAGTAGTTCTCGTGAGCGCTAAAGTTTCTGTTTTTTACAGCATGATCAACAAGACTTTCCCAAAGTCTTCCCAAAGGTTCTACTTGGCACAAACACTAATTAAACACATAAAACCACATCTAAACAGAGTATAGATGAATTATTTATTACTAAACAGGAACAAAAAGCAAGGAACAAAAATAAAACTGGGTTGCCTCCCAACAAGCGCTATCGTTTAACGCCCCTAGCTAGGCATGATGATTTCAATGATGCTCACATAAAGGATAAGAATTGTAACATAAAGAGAGCATCATGAAGAATATAAATAGCACATTTAAGTCTAACCCACTTCCTATGCATAGGCATTTTGTGATCAAACAACTTGTGAGAACAAGAATCAACTTGCATAGGAAGGTAAAACAAGCATAACTTCAAAATTTTAAGCACATAGAGAGGAAACTTGATATTATTGCAATTCCTACAAGCATATATTATTCCCTCATAATAATTTTCAATAGCATCATGAACGAATTCAACAATATAACTATCACATAAAGCATTATTTTCATGATCTACAAGCATAGCAAATTTACTACTCTCCACATAAGCAAAATTCTTCTCTTGAATAGTAGTGGGAGCAAACTCAACAAAGTAACTATCATGGGATTGAAAATTGAAATCAAGATGACAAGTTTCATTGTTATCATTATTCTTTAAACATACGTGTCATCACAATAATCATCATAGATAGGAGGCATGCTTTCATCATAATAAATTTGCTCATCTAAACTTGGGAGACTAAAAATATCATCTTCATGAAGCGTAGCATCCCCAAGCTTGGGACTTTGCATATCATTAGCATCATGGATATTCAAGGAATTCATACTAACAACATTGCAATCATGCTCATCATTCAAATATTTAGTGCCAAACATTTTCTAGATTTCTTCTTCTAGTACTTGAGCACAATTATCCTTTCCATCATACTCACGAAAGATATTAAAAAGGTGAAGCGTATGAGACAAACTCAATTCCATTTTTTATAGTTTTATTTTATAAACTAAACTAGTGATAAAACAAGAAACTAAAAGACTCGATTGCAAGATCTAAAGATATACCTTCAAGCACTCACGTCCCCGGCAACGGCGCTAGCAAAGAGGTTGATGTCTACTACACAACCTTCTTCTTGTAGACGTTGTTGGGCCTCCAAGTGCAGAGTTTTGTAGGATAGTAGCAAATTTCCCTCAAGTGGATGACCTAAGGTTTATCAATCTGTAGGAGGCGTAGGATGAAGATGGTCTCACTCAAGCAACCCTGCAACCAAATAACAAAAGAGTCTCTTGTGTCCCCAACACACCCAATACAATGGTAAATTGTATAGGTGCACTAGTTCGGCGAAGAGATGGTGATAGAAGTGGTATATGGATAGTAGATAATAGTTTTTGTAATCTGAAATAATAAAAACAGCAAGGTAACGAATGATAAAAGTGAGCGTAAACGATATTGCAATGCTAGGAAACAAGGCCTAGGGTTCATACTTTCACTAGTATAAGTTCCCTCAACAATACTAACATAATTGGATCACATAACTATCCCTCAACATGCAACAAAGAGTCACTCCAAAGTCACTAATAGCGGAGAACAAACGAATAGATTATGGTAGGGTACGAAACCACCTCAAAGTTATTCTTTCCAATCAATCCAGTGGGCTATTCCTATAAGTGTCACAAACAGCCCTAGAGTTCGTACTAGAGTAACACCTTAAGATATAAATCAACAAAAACCCTAATGTCACCTAGATACTCCAATGTCACCTCAAGTATCCGTGGGCATGATTATATGATATGCATCACACAATCTCAGATTCATCTATTCAACCAACACAAAGGACCTCAAAGAGTGCCCCAAAGTTGTACCAGAGAATCACGACGAAAATGTGTGTCAACCCCTATGCATAGGTTCATGGGCGGAACCTGCAAGTTGATCACCAAAACATACAACAAGTGAATCACGTGATATCCTATTGTCACCACAGATATCCACGGCAAGACATACATCAAGTGTTCTCAAATTGTCGGTGTACAAAAAGAGGGCTACGCTTTTTGTACCCCTATAACTGTGCACGGGCAGTCCGAGCCACGGGCACCACCACACTGAGCAAGGCAAGGGAGGTGAGCCAAGGTAAGGCCGAAGCTCAGGAGGAGCAGAACGATGCCAAGACCAAGACCACAAAGAGCAAAGGGGACGGAACGCCCCCCCCGGCAAGATCCCTGCCGGGAGGCGGTTTTAGCAAACCCGGCAAGACCCTTGCCGTGGCAGCTCGCCCCACACCTACGGAGTGAGTCACCCTTGAGTCCACTACCCCCATGGGGCAAGGATTCGGGAGACATACCCGTGGTGGCATGCAGATCTTTGTGAAGACATTCAAGATCAGATACACCCTTCAGAAGATGATGATCCTTGGCGGGATCCCAGCCCAGGAGGACCATAAGGCCCCCGGTAAGAGCCTTGCCGGGGATGACAGCAGGCGCCACGGCAAGACCCTTGCCGGGGCCCCGGCAAGGCCCTTGCCAAGAACACCCGTTGGGACACCATCAGGCCCACGCCAGTCAAACCTCCACCGCCGTTCGCATGCAGCTACCGACCCAACCAGCTGGGCAGGCACCTACTTGGCGGCATGCAGATCTTCGTGGAGACCCACCGCTGCGCCACCTCAGCTGCCTGCCTGCCTACATGGCACCGCGGGCGCCACTGGCCAGGGCGCATGTCGACGCGACAGGGAGCGGCGACCGACGAGACAGGGTTCTCCCCCGTCCCCGATAAAGCAAGGACACCTGGGCAAGACGCATTAAATGCGCCTTGTCATGTAATGCGAGGGATAACCTCACATCACTGTTCCCTTTCCACCTCCTGGTGCTACTGTGGCACCCCCTTTCCTATAAAAGGAGGCCCGAGGCGACCAGGAGGAGGATTCGGCTTTTTGGAGCTCCTCACGCCCCATAGCTAGCTCAAGAGCACATATATAATACACCAAAGCAGGAGTAGGGTTTTGCGCACCCCCGCGGCCCGAACCTGGATAAACGAACCATGTGCTATCTGTTTGATCCGCTCTTCTCACGACCCCACGCCCCGCAACCGTAGTAGGGATTCTTGTGATCCCATAGGTGTCGTTCCCACCGACATCTTTGGCGCGCCAGGTAGGGGGCGCAATTGTGAGAATCAGCTCTAGCAGTTAACCCGACACTCCTTCATTTTCGTGACCCTTGAAGAAGAAAGGAGGCTAGAAGATCTACACTCGAGCGATCACAAACAGAAGCTAAGTTGCACTGAACCCTTATTTGTGCTACCCTTTTTATTTGAGGTTATTCCCCCCCGGAGATATTTTCTTTGTATGAGAAACCTGCACGCCAGGGGGCTCTACCACGATCGGCAACGCCCTTGCTCTATTTCGAGTCCGCTCAACAGCTCAAGCGGCTGCGTCGAGAATGGCCGAGTAGCCTTCCGCGATCTGCAACGCCCCCGATTCTGACTCGAGTCAAGATCGACAGTTCGAGCGGCCGCGTTCTGAACGGAAAGGTGGCTCGTCCGACAGCACGCGTACCCGGCTGGCCATGGGGATCCGTCCCCAAAACGCCGCTAGGGGCTTCCGCGCCGGCAAGCCTTCCCGATCGACGTAGGGCACGCATACAAAGAGGAATCGAACGGGGAAATAACATGCATGAAAATTAAGAGTACTTCAAAGTTATATTACATCACATCATAGCTGCGGTTCTAACTAAAGATAAAATTTGTCTTGGTCGGGAACCCGCAGCGGCGAAGAAGAACGGGATGCCTAATCCCGGCGCTGGTCTTCCACCCTCTTGATTTCGTCGATGCAGTCGGTGATGGGCTTGATGCACTCCTTGAGCACCATGAGGTCAGCACCATCCGGCAAGCTCTTCATCGCGGCCGCGAAGTCAAGATCGGGATTCCAGTATGCCGTCTTGGTGAGGACCTTGGTCACGACCTTCCGGCAAAGTTGCTGGGCCTCCTCGGCCAGCGTGGCCGTCCTGTTGGAGTGAAGATACGCCAAGGCTCCGAGGACGCCCTCGAAGAATAGGGTCAACTTGGTGTTGATGGTCCCGCTGCGCTCAGGGACGTACCTCACGTGTGGCATCCCCATGGTGGCCAACTGCGAGGTGACCCTGCCGGTGACCTCCTCCAGGCGGCTGATCCATCTGTTCTCTCCCACCACATAATCCTGGTGGGAGGCGGCCTCGTTTGCCTACAGCTGCTTCTCCTCCTCCAGGCTCCTGGTCAAGGTCTCCTCCCGAGCCCTGCTCTCCGACAGCATCTTCTCGAGATCCTCCAGCTTCAGCTTGAGGTCTCTGACGGAGTTTTGCGCTTTGGAGAGCTCCCCAGCCCTGCTGATGACCGCTCCTTGCACCTCCACCAAGGCGCTGTTGAGCGTGCTCTTGTCGTTGGACAGCTTGAGGGCCTGCTCCTTCAGCTCGTCCTGCGCCACCTCCAACTCCCTTACCTTGCCGGCATGGGCCAGAGCCTGGGCATCGAGTGCCTCCTTGTGCCTCTGCTCCAGCTCGCGAGTCCGCCACGCGACAAGGGCCTCGAGCTCCTCATCCTTGCCACGGAGCGCTGTGGCAAGCTTCGCCTCGCGCGCGGTGAGGTCCTCTTCTTTGGAATTCAAGGTGGCTTGATGCTGGTTCTGGGCGGCCTCGGCCGCGGCAGCCAAGTTCGCCGCCTTTTCCTGGGCCTTCTCGATGTCGGCCATCTTCATGGTGAGCTCCACATCGCGCTCGGCCAATTTCTCCTGGAAGGCCCTCTGCTCCTCGCGAGCCTGGTGGAACCAGGTCTGTGTCTCGGCAACACGCGCCTTGAAGTCCACCTCCGCGTTGTCCACCATTGCCATCCTGGACTTGACCTTGTCCAGGCGAGCACGGTAGAGCACTTGGAGCTTCCGGAAATTGGCCCCCATGGCACGGAAAAGCTGCTCTTCTGGAGAACCGTCGCCACCAACGCCCGGCTCATCAGCCACCTCGAGCCCGGTGGCGGCAAGCACCTCGCCGTCGAAAACTTCCCCTTCGGCGAGCGCCCGGCTTGACGCCCCTGGGAGGTGGACGAAGATATCATCGCCCACCTTCAGATACCTGCCGGGGCCCGAGGTTGAGGAGGAGGGAGGCTGGTCACCCACCACCTCTTCCTCGGCAGAGGCCTTGCCGGCCTCACCGGCAGGTCCACCGCTGGCGCCCTCGGCAGAAGCCTCGCCGGTCGCCTTAGCGGCCCCCGCCGTGGTGTCCTCGGCAGCATCCTTGGCGGCCTCCTCAGCAATGTTCCCAGCAACGGTATCCACGTCCTCCATACCTGTTGAAGGAGGGCCTGGGCAGCAACGGGAGCAATGAAGCCAGGAAAAGAATAAGGGAAAAACAGAGACGAAGGACAGGCGACTCACTAGTGCCAGGCTGTGAAGCAGAAGTCCCCTCTCCGCCAGCATTTGGCGCCGTGGCAGAGCCACCAGCGCCCAAGTTCCCCTCTTCCTCCATAGGTGTGGGCTCCGTGCCTGATGCCCTTGCCGTGGACGCCCCCCGCGGCGGCGTAGTCGATGGGGGTGGTGTGTTAGGAGTAGCCCTCTGTGGCTCCTCCTGCTGCCGCTCCCCTCCTGCAAACCCGACAAGGTTAGCATCATAGCATCGAGCACCTACCACGTGTCGAGTAAGAAGAGGGTGACGAACTTACGCCGGGGGCTGCTGTCCGGGCTGCTCAGCACCACCAGTGGTGTCTTTGAAGCCCCAGCCGGGGGCTGGCTGCTCGCCGAGGTCCTCACCCTCTTCACCCTCTGGGCCAACGTCTCTGTCTCCCTACGGAAGAAAAAATGGATCAAGACAAGCGACCCAATTCAAGGAAATGGAAATGATAGTAAGGAACGGAGAACTTACTCGTCATCCGTCTCCTCCTCTTCCACCAGTTTCCTTTTCCTCTCTAGGATGAGAGGCCCGAGATCAAAAGGGAGCTCCGCATCATCATCCAAGTTGACGCCTGCTGGAGGAGGCGAAGGAGGCGGCGGGGTTTGTGCGTGTCCGGATGAGGAAGGGGTTGTTGTCTTCTTCTTCTCAGCGGCCTTCGTTAGCCTCTTGGCTGCCGTGGCCCTCGTGTGGCGCCCAGACCCCTCCAGGGTCAATTGAGGCCGCGCAGCCCTGCCAGGCCGGACCGGCTCACCGGAGCCAGCCCGCCGCGGGACTCGCCCTCTTCCCCTGGTTGGCGTCGAGCCCGCCGCCGCGTCCTCCTCCTCCCCCGACGACTCGTCGGCCGCGTCTTCGACGAGCGGAGATCCAATGTTGGCGCTGCTGACCTCCCCAGAGGCCGCCGCCCACCGGGAGAGCTCCTCTTCCTCCGCCGCCGTTGCGGCCATGTCCTCCACGCCCCCGGCGCTGCCGGCCTCCATGGCAAGCTGTGCCTCCCTCGCCCTAGTGGCGATGTAGTCCAGCTCTGCCTGGGTGGTGTCCATGATAAGCCACCACTCGGCGTCGGCATTGACGTACACCTCGATCAGGGTGTCGAAGCATTGCTGCACATCCTCAACCTTTGGCTCCTTCTAGCTCGGGACAGGGCCGTGCGCATTACAGTCCGGCATCATGGCGATGATCTCGGACCGACACGAATTGTTGCACAACGGGACCACCCCCGCTGGCAGCTTGAAAAATGGCCCCTTGAGGGCCTTGCCAACCTTTGCGGCAGCCCTCGCGGCCTTGCCGGTCCGCTCGACCTCGCCATCGCGACACACATCAAGCTGGAAAAGTCGCTGGCAGAAGTGGGCATGCGCCAGCACTGTGAAGTTGTGATCGAGGCCGGGGCGGAGTCGCATAATGTCAGCCGGGTTCGTAAAGAGCCAAGCTGGCCTCCCCTTGCCGTGCAACGGGGCGATCCGGCGGCGAATGAAGTCCGCCCCAATAATCTCAAGGGTGAGTCCAGCCTGCGTGAGCCGGAGAATCCTGGTGGTGGCGACGGTGAGCCTCCCATCGGCGGCGTCGACATCGCTCCAATCGCTGTTGCTGACCGGAGGCACTCGGCGGACCTTGCAGAATTCCGGCGGGTTTTCATCCTCAATCCAGCACCACCGGCCACGCCATTCCTCCCACCTCTCCTTCACGGCACCCTCCGGGTACGCCCCCTTGGATCTTGGGATCCAGGTGACGCAACCGGAGACGGCTCCTCCCGGCTGGATTCGAGGGAAGAAGTAATGGCGGAAGAGCGCCGTGTTGGGCTGCACCCCGGCAAAGCCTTCGCAAAGATGCGTGAAGAAAGCCATGCACGCCACTGCATTCGGAGTAAAATCCAAGAGGCAAAAGCCGAAGGTGCGCATAACGTCGCAGAAGAAATCGGAGAAAGGAGGGCATAACCAGCAAGAAAAGTAATCAACGAAGAAGGGGTACCGATTTGAGGCAGGATCAACGCGAGCAGCAGGAATGATGCGCGTCGCCGGGTGTCCCGAATCCTCTCCCCCCATCTTCACTCCCCATAGGGGCTTGAAGGAGGCCTAGAGCTCTTGAACGTTAACTGTCGAGGGGAAGAAGAAGGCGGACTTCGTCCGGTCCCCCGACAGCGCGCTCTCCGGCGGCTCCACCATCCCGGCGCCCTTAGCCACCCCCTTGCCCTTGGCGAATTTGGGAGCCATGGCAACCAAGAAGTTCAGAGGGCTGAGGAAGGGGGATGGCGAAGCGACAGCGGCGGGCGACAGCGAAAGCTTAGGAAGGAAGGAAGAAAGGGAACTGCGGCTCTGAGATCGGAAAAGGCATGAGGGAAGAGGAGAAAGTGAGCAGCGCGCCCACGGTTATTCCTTCTTATGGGGGAAAAACACGGGCCGCCTCCTTTCACATTAATTGTGATGTGATGCATCCCCGCGGGAAGCAACCCCACGCATGCCGCCCACATCACACACGCCTACCCACGCCGTGCCACGCGCGGGAAGCATGGGAAGCACAGCGCGCGAAGAGACTTACCGCGGTAAAAACCGCCCGGCCTGCCCGCGCACCATTTTTGGGCCTAGCCCAACGACGCGATTGCGCTTACGTGTGGCCCAGCCCCGGGGGCTCCTGTCGGTGTACAAAAAGAGGGGTACGCTTTTTGTACCCCTATAACTGTGCACGGGCAGTCTGAGCCACGGGCACCACCACACTGAGCAAGGCAAGGGAGGTGAGCCAAGGTAAGGCCAAAGCTCAGGAGGAGCAGAACGACGCCAAGACCAAGACCACAAAGAGCAAAGGGGACGAAATGGACCCCCCGGCAAGATCCTTGCCGGGAGGCGGTTTTAGCAAACCTGACAAGACCCTTGCCATGGCAGCTCGCCCCACACCTACGGAGTGAGTCACCCTTGGGTCCACTGCCCCCATGGGGCAAGGATTCGGGAGACATCCCCGTGGTGGCATGCAGATCTTTGTGAAGATATTCAAGATCAGATACACCCTTCAGAAGATGATGATCCTTGGCGGGATCCCAGCCAAGGAGGACCACAAGGCCCCCGGCAAGAGCCTTGCCGGGGATGACAGCAGGCGCCACAGCAAGACCCTTGTCGGGGCCCCGGCAAGGCCCTTGCCAAGAACACCCGTTGGTCCACCATCAGGCCCACGCCAGTCAAACCTCCACCACCGTTCGCATGCAGCTGCCGACCCAACCAGCTGGGCAGGCACCTGCGTGGCGGCATGCAGATCTTCGTGGAGACCCACCGCTGCGCCACCTCAGCTGCCTGCCTGCCTACATGGCACCGCGGGCACCGCTGGCCAGGGCGCGTGTCGACGCGAGAGGGAGCGGCGACGGATGAGACAGGGCTCTCCCCCGTCCCCGATAAAGCAAGGACACCTGGGCAAGACACATTAAATGCACCTTGTCATGTAATGCGAGGGATAACCTCACATCACTGTTCCCTTTCCACCTCCTGGTGCTACTGTGGCACCCCCTTTCCTATAAAAGGAGGCCCGAGGCGACTAGGAGCAGGATTCGGCTTTTTGGAGCTCCTCACGCCCCATAGCTAGCTCAAGAACACAGATATACAATCCACCAAAGCAGGAGTAGGGTTTTACGCATCCCCGCAGCCCGAACCTGGATAAACGAACCGTGTGCTATCTGTTTGATCCGCTCTTCTCACGACCCCGCGCCCCGCAACCATAGTAGGGATTCTTGTGATCCCATAGGTGTCATTCCCACCGACACAAATCTTTAAAGACTCAATCCGATAAGATTACTTAAAAGGGGAAACTCGATTCATTACAAGAGAGAAGAGGGGGAAGAAAACATCATAGGATCCAACTATAATAGCAAAGCTCGCGATACATCAAGATCGTATCACCTCAAGAACACGAGAGAGAGAGAGAGATCAAACACATAGCTACTGGTACATACCCTCAGTCCCGAGGGAGAACTACTCCCTCCTCGTCATGGGGAGCGTCGGGATGATGAAGATGGCCACCGGAGAGGAATTGTCCCCATCGGCAGGGTGCCGGAACGGGTCTAGATTGGCTTTCGGTGTCTACAGAGGCTTCTGGCGGCGGAACTCCCGATCTATTGTGCCCCCGGATGTTCTTAGGGTATATGGAGATATATAGGCGAAAGGAGTACGTCGGTGGACCGAAGGGGGGGGGCACGAGGCAGGGGGCGCGCCCCCTACCCTCGTGAGCACCTCCTTCATCTTCTGACGTAGGGTCCTAGTCTATCCGGTAGGTTTCCTTCCAAAAATAACTTCTCCAGTTGATTTCGTTCCGTTTTGACTCCATTCGATATTCCTTTTCCTTGAAACACTGAAATAGGCATAAAACAACAAATCTGGGCTGGGCCTCCGGTTAATAAGTTAGTCCCAAAAGTAATATAAAAGGGGATAATAAAGCCCAATATTGCCCAAAACAGTAGATAATATAGCATGGAGCAATCAAAAATTATAGATACGTTGGAGACGTATCATCCCTGCACAACATTTCAGGAGAAAATGTGCTTCTTGGAATAAGATAGCAGCACATTTTGTCATGATCCTGCTACACCTCAAACAGCTACAGAACAAATTTGTAGCAAGGTACATCTTAAGACATCAGCTAACATCCCAGAAGATCACATTTAGTAAACCTAGCAATAAGAACACCGGAAGCCGAGCAAGTATAGATGGAAATATTGCAATTTATTGCACTGAAATGTTGATCAAATGGCCGACAAATTTCAGAGGAAATGGCAGGTACATTTGCATGCAGTATGTGTCATACTAGTACACCCTATGTACATTTTCAGCGGTGTACATTTGTATGTGTTAGAGTAGATTGGAAATTCAGTCACAACTGCTGCATTTTCAGCTTCGACAGTTAACATCCTACAAGGTCCCTCCCATTTAGGAGTCCTAGCAAGAACACCAGCAGCCAAGCAAGCCTAATAGAATCATTGCAATGTATGCGACTAAAATGTTGATCCACTGACATTATGCCTCTTAAATTCCAGAGAAAATGGTAGGAAACTTTGGCTGCTGTCTATATGCAACAATCAGGATCCTACATTCAGTTTATCCTCGCAAGAACTGCAGCAGTCAAACATTGCCATAGAGATGAACAGGCAAGCGATTGACATGAACAGGCAAACAGATGAGGATACCCGGGATTGGCGGTGGGAGGAAATGGAATTGGGGTAGGGTTGCCTCACTCACATGGTGGCTAGCGTGCCGGCGTTGGCAAGAGGCGGGCAGATCCGGGTAGAGAAAGCAAGGAGCTTGGTTGAGGCGGCGATCCTCCTTGATCTGCGGCCGCATGAAGAGCTTGGTCCAGGAAGTGGTCCACCTCGCGATGTGCGGCAACATGAGGAGCTCGGTCCGGGCGGCAGTCCTCCTCGATCTACGGCGGCGCTCCTGCCCGGCCCGTAATGGTGCTTCGTAGCAGCAGCTTCCTGGACCGTCGGGGTGCTCCTCCTTGGTCCTCACGGCGAACTCGCTCGGCTGCTCGGAACCGGCCCTTCGCGACGAACCGCGCGAGAGCAGGGACGCTCGCGCCAAGCCGGTGGTGGTGGTGGTGGTGGAAGGGGATCGGCGGCGGTGGTGAGAGGCGAGAGGCGAGATGCGAGAGGCGAGGGGATTGGGGAGAAGGACGAGCGGCTGGGTCATCTTGGATATTTTAGTGGGGGGAGGGTTAGCAATGGCGCACCTTTTAGGGGTGCGCCATAAAAATTGATATATCAATGGCGCACCATTTAGGGGTGCGCCGTAAACACCGTGATAGCAATGGCGCACCTTCTCCTGGTGCGCCATTACTAATTTTTTTTAATTTTTTTTGGATTTTTAGTTGCATGTAATAATTTAGGATTTGAGATAAAATAAAAGGAAAATGCAAATGGAGTGATAAAACCATTGTGCAATGATTTAGAATTAGATGACATGGTGGAAATCATGTGATACATGTAATAATTTAGTTGCATGTAATAATTGAGCTTGCCACTGACACACACACACACGCGGCCGACACGTCGTGATTCGATCTTAGCTATCTTTTCACAATCTTCTTGCCCTTCTTTCTCGCGGTTGAATAATTTACACCCGGAACCCCTTGATTCTTCTCTTGAACGGACGTCCTTTAGGTAGGGTGGTCTTGCTTCTTCTTGTGGTGTATGGTACTTCATCATCGTCGTCATCTTCCTTCTTCGGGTTGCCATACTTGTCGAAGTCTTGCTCATTGGCGACTCCATCCATTCCGATGATCTTCCATTTGCCTCTCCTCACGACAACACGACTGGGCTTTGACGGGTCGGTAATGAAGAAGCATTGGTCCACTTGGGAAGCCAGTACCCATGGCTCATTTTTCACCGTGACGTTTGTGCCCGCGGTCTTGGATTTGGCTTCGGGTATAACCATGGTGGTGAAATACTAGTCTTCTTTTAGGACGCTCTTGGCCCATCTGACAAGGAACATCGGGACCTTCTCTCCAGCGTAGCTCAGCTACTAGATCTCCTCGATCCTTTCCTAGTATCTGTCCTTGTCGTTACCGGTGTAGGATTCCATCATTACCCCGGAGTTCTGATAATCGTCGCTCTTCATGTCCTTTTCCTCGGTGTAGAATGTGTAGCCGTTGATATCGTACGCCTCATAGGTCATCAGGTTGTGCTCGGCGTCCTGTGACAAGGTGAATATGAGTTTTTCTTCCGCGGAAGAATCCTCATGTAAAGGGTACGACAAAAGCTTCTCCTTGAACCAACGCGTGAAACATGAGTTGTGCTCTTCAATTATATCTCTGTCCATCCTCTGTTGGCCTCGATCATTGTATGTCTTCTCAATAAAGGTTTTGTGCTCTACCACCCAAGGATCGACCACGTCTATGTGTTGTAGCGCGACTAGGTTTGCTCTTTCAAAGTCGGCGAGTCGACCTTTGAAGTCGACATGCATTTCACGACGACCCTCATGGTGACCCCATCCAGCGAGCCTGTCGAGGTGCCTTTTGACGGGCAGACCAATGGGGTTCTCGATGCCTAGATAATCCGTGCATAAGGAGATGGACTCTTCGGTCAGAAAGCCCTTAGCTATGCTTCCATCTGGACGTGTCCTATTACGAACGTATCCTTTGATGACACCATTCATCCTTTTGAATGGCATCATGCTATGCAGGAACGTCGGCCCGAGTTAGATGATATCCTCCACGATATGGACCAGCAGATGCACCATAGCGTAGAAGAATGCGGGCGGGAAGTAGATCTCAAGCTCGCATAGTATCACTACGATCTCTTCCTGTAGCCTTCTGAGTTGCCTCACGCTAACCGACTTCCGACAGATGACGTCGAAAAAGTTGCATAGGCCAAATAGCGTTTCACGGGCGTGCGCGTCCATGATCCCACGGATTGCAACTGGAAGTATCTGCGTCATCAGCACGTGACAGTCATGAGACTTCATCCCGCTGAACTTCTGCTTCGCTGAGTCTAGGTATCTGCTTATCTTCCCCGCGTAACCGTAAGGAAGTTTTACTCCTACGAGGCAGGTGAAAAACTGCTCGATCTCCTTCTGAGTTAGAGTGAAGCACGCGGGAGGGCAGTCATATTCGATCTTCTTGGCCTTTTTGCCTTTGCGACGACTTTCTGTGTCCTTCGCCTCATCATCATCATCATTAGGGAGTTTTGCGTGAAGCTCCTCCCTGATGCCCATTAATTGCAAGTCTGCCCTTGCTTTCGGCCCATCTTTGGTACTCTCAGGCATGTTGAGCAGGGTACCAAGCACACTCTCGCACACATTCTTCGTGATATGCATGACATCAAGGCTGTGAGGAACACGGAGGATCTTCCAATACGGCAAGTCCCAGAAAACAGACCTCGTTTTCCATATCTTCAGCAGCGGCTCTGGCGCCTTTCGCTTCTTTCTCGGCGGTGGGCACTCTTTCCAATTTTCAACAACTCGTCTATTTCCTCGCCGCTCCTCGTACGCGGGCGTCTTTGGGGTTCGGTTTCACCATCGAATAGATCCTTGCGTTTTCTCCATGCGTCATCGTCGCGAAGCCACCTTCGATGTCCCATCAACACGGTTTTTGAAGACCCGGGATCTCTATCTAGCTGGCGATATGTTGTGTCATCCATGCACCTGACGCATGCACAAAATCCGTGGACCACCTGCCCCGCGACATATCCGTAACCGAGATAGTCGTACACCGTCGTGAGCAGTGCGGCTCTCATAGGGAAATATTCTTTCGTTGCGGCGTCCCACGTATTGGCTGGCGTTTTCCACAGCGTGTCTAGCTCCTCTTTTAGTAGCCCCAGATACATATTGATGTCGTTCCCTGGTTGTTTTGGCCCTTCAATTAGCATACTCATGTGAATGTATTTCCTCTTCATGCACATCCAGGGGGAAGGTTGTACATCCACACAAACACAGGCCGGCGCGCTATGACTGGATCAATATCAAAATCAGTTTACCCTTCAATTAAGAAAGCGACCCCACATTAACTAGTCTCCCGTTTATTCTGGGTCATAATTGACCATGATTTTCGCAAATAAAATATATTTTATATGTTGCAAAAATAATATAATTTGAAAGTACATTTACCCTTCAATTAAGAAAGTGACCCCACATTAACTAGTCTCCCTTTTATTATGGGTCATAATTGACCATGATTTTCGCAAATAAAATATATGTTATATGTTGCAAAAATAATATAATTTGAAAGTACATTCAGATACGAACCAAATGATACAATTTTTCATGACATGCATTCACATTTTGCTTGTGAAATACAATATGTGGTCAAACTTTGACCCAAAATACGCAAAACAAAAAAATACTTCCAAGACCAGCGCCGCTCTTCCGCTCTTCTCCTCTTAAACCACCGCCGCTCCTCTCCTGTTCCAATCTAAATCCAGCGCCGGTCCTCTCCTCTTCCATTTCAAAACCACCGCCCCTCCTCTCCTGTTCCAATCCAAAACCAGCATTGCCCCTCTCCTGTTCTAATCCAAAACCAGTGCTGCTCCTCTCCTCTTCCATTCAAAAACCACCGCCGGCGAGTGAAGGTGCTATGGAGAAGTAGATCTATGGAGGAGTACAACCGATACATGAGGATCACAGACGACGACACTGTGAAGCTAGCTAGGATGTTGGATATATAGTCTTGGTTTGACAACAAGGACCAACTAGCGGCAACGACAACATCCATGGCCAAATATCTGCAACAGCGCGAAAAGGCGACGATACTCCCGAAGGGAGTCGCACGAGAGTACATAGAGCTACTCCTCTGGGCCATGGAGCAAACAGATTCACTGAATCCGATCGTGAGGGAGCGGTGGTGGGAGTATCGATCCAAGATGGAGCATCCACTAGAGATTGAAGGATCGAGCATCTACAGGGTGCTGTTTGTGGCGGTGTCGTGCCAGAGCGAGCAGGTGGAGTCTTCGTCGACTGAACCCAACTGCAAGAGGAGAAAAACAGTTGGCTCGACGACGCTTCCCCGCCATCCTCTCCCTCGCCGTTCACATCATCTCACGGGGCGGCTGTCTGCCGCCGAGGAATAGGAGGGACTGCCCCCCCAGCCCATTAGTCGGGCAGGTTGTGAATTGTCAGGAGGAGCTTAGGGTTGCTAGTATTTGCAGGTTGTGAATTGTGTTTTGTGTTGTGTATTTTGAGAGTACTTTCAGATATGAATGTCTTTTGAATTCCAGATTTGCAGTATTGAGCATATGAAGTATTTTATGAATTCTAGAGATCTATTTTTAGCACTTAAAAAATGTAGTTTCATAGGAGTATAAAAGTGCAGACAATGTGATTCTCAGAGAAGAAACTATAAGTTTCAGTTTCAGATAAGAAACTCCAAGTTCAGTTTCAGATAAGAAACTGCAACTTTCAGAGGCAGAGCATTTATATTAACACGGCCTTTCCAAACAGTGTTAACATCATGTTGGAATTTTTATTCATGGTCAAAACTGGAACTACCAGCCAGTTAACATCATGCTGATCAACATTCATGCATAGCACATCTTCATATGATGCACAGTCAAAAAGATATGCTATTTTCAAAATGCCCACACAATGTCGAGTGTGCGAAAAACAAAGAAAACGAGGGACAAAGTTTTGGCAAGTGTTGGACATGGTGTGCGTAGATGACAATTGGGACCCACATGTCAATAAAGGTAGAGGCAAAAAAATTGGAGATATTTTCTCTGGACAGGTGGAATCGAACCCGGGCAGAACAACTATCGGGTAGTATCACTCGGCCACTAGGCTAGTTCGGTTGTTTCGTTACTAATAAGGCACTTCCTCTGGTGGTGATCTCGTCCTGCGCCTTTGTGCGCTCGCCGCGACGCCGCTATCTGCCGTTGTGAACATGCTGTACAAACGAGAGGAATCTGGGGAGGACTATACGTGGAGAGGCGGACAGTCGGGACCCACCAGGTCTATGGCCGTACGCAAGCAAGTGCCTCATCAAAAAATACTTCCTCCTAATGCTATACTGACATTGGCCCACGGGTTTGTCAACATAGTTACATGTTTTTAGGTGCTTCAACGTAGTTACTATAGGAGATAAATTCACAACGAAGCCGGGGGCTGGCAGGTATCATTTATTATCACTGGGGCAGCAAGTATCAGCTGGGTTTTGGGCTGCCTCGTCTAGGCTTTCTTTTTTAACATGCGTAGCCCATGACCTCGGATGGGAGGTCCATAGGCCTGTTTGTATTTTCTTGAGGGCCGCCATGTATCGACCGGCCTATGGACCTCCCATTCGAGGTTTTATTTTTCCTGAAACATTGGCAGCCCAATTTATGTATTTTTTTTGAAGAAAACACAGAGGTCTGTTATATTTTTGTATATAAGAATAGGAACGCCTGGTCCAACTTATGTTTCCTTTCTAACAATATTATATATATTTAAATTATTTTATATGTAATTATATATTATTGTTATTGTCATCATATATTTAACAGATACTTACATATGCAAGAAAACAATATCCCACATCTTATTAACTTATAAAAATAATTTCTTAACAATAAAACCCTGGATTTTTTGGCAACGAAAATCCTGGTGATTGTGTCCAAAATCTTGATAAGATTTAAGGATCAATGTAATAATAAATCTCTTATTCTTTAAACATGTATATATAACAAAATGTGCAGCCCCTGTTTATTTTTTGATAACATTGTTGCGCCCACCCCAACATTATAATTAGAATCAACCCAGCAAAATCATGTATTTAGAGAAAGTGCAAATGGCCTATAATTTTTTAGGAAAAACATAAATGGGCTGCATGGACACTACATTATTTGTTCACCCAGCCCAGCTAATGGACTGTAATTCAAAAAAAAAGATCAAATTGACTGTAAATTCTACCCTGCAAAAAAGACTGTAAATTCTTAAAAAATGGGTTGAATACATGCCACATTTTTGGAGGCTGATATGTGGGCCAATAGGTCGAAGCCAAAGAAAGTTGTTGTCAACGTAGTCAACAAATGATTCTGACATCATTAGCCGTTGGATTTACATCCAACGACCGGCATCCATCTTCAATCTCTCGTCTTCTTCCTCCAGCGCCGCCGGGACCACTTGCTCCCGTCTCCTGCTACTAGCAGCTCTGCTTAGCACGCTTTGCTGCGAAGCGCTACTCCATCGTTGGCCAGGCCATCCCTCCACCCCTCCACACCTCATGTTATTCTCCACCGACTGACGAACCACACCGCACCAGAACCAGTTAACCCTCGTACACCTCTCCGTCTGTGACTCTACTCCCGGGTCTTCCCATCTCCGGCTCGTTGCTGTCCGGGGCCTCACCGTCGTCCACCACCTTGGATGCGCTCGGCGTGGAGTGGTTAACGAACGATACCATCAGAAGTAGACTCTGCATGGAGAGGCTGACAGCTGGGTCCACAGCCGCACGCAAGGAAATGCCTCCTTATTACGCGCAAAATAATGATTCCTCCACCTGACAGTTGGGACCCACCGGAAGGGCCTCTGTATTTCGTGAGAAAAACATTCCCACCGCTGACAGGTCGGACCCACCAGCTATATCTTTGCACGCAAGGAAGTGCCTCCTTATTACGCACAAAAAATGAATACCCCCTGCTAGCTGGGACCCACAATAGTAGGAGGCTGATTTGTGGGCCAACTAAGTTGACGAGGATGGAGGGCTTTGTCAACTTAGTCAATATGAATGATTCTAGCTCCAGTGACCGTACGATGTCCATCCAACGGCCGTAGTGCTTCTTCAACCTCTGGTCTTCTTGCTGCAGCCGCCCAAACCAGCTCCGGTCGTGCCTTTTGCTCCTGCCTCCCGTGGCCGGCTGCGATTCCGCGGAGGCCTCATCGCCCCCTACTACTCCCACCGCTGGCCAGGCCATCCCTCTACTCACCCACACCCCCTGTTATTCTGCGGCGACGGCAGCCTCACACCGCAGCGAACCAGTGAACCCTCATACTCCTCTACGCGTGGGCATCCACTGCCGTGTCTTCCCCGGCTCCACGTCGTTCCCTTCCTAGGCCTCGCCGTCGTCCACCGCCCTGGTGCTCTCGGCGCGGTGTGGTCAACATGGTCAAGGAACGGCTTCCATCGAATGTGCACTATATATGGAGAGGCTGACAGCTGGGTCCATGGCCGCAGCAAGGGAGTGCCTCCTTATTACGCGGAAAATAATGATTCCTCCACCTGACAGCAGGGACCCACCAGACAGGCAACCGTATTTCGTGAAAAAAACATTTCCCCCCTGACTGCTGGGACCTACCAGCGACATCTTCGCACGCAAGGAAGTGCGTCCGGGCAAAAAAAAACGATTCGCCCCCCTGACTGTTGGGACCCACCAGCTACATCTTCGCACGCAAGGAAGTGCCTGACAGTCGGGACCCACCTAGTCGAAGCGTATGTAGCATTGTCATTCTGGTCGCGAACGTGTACATACATACTCGTCCATGTAGAGGTGCGCACGTGTCGTAGTAGAGGCGCGCACGTAGCATGTACACGTACGGACAGCGGCTAGTGTGCAAGAAAGAAAATACGGCCATGTACGTACATACGAGCAGGGTCTCGAACGCCTTCTCGCGCATACATACGGCCAGGGCTCCTGTACATGGCTGGGTCAGAACGGAGAAACAACGTCGTCATCGTGTTCATGGGGAGCCAACCGGCTGGGTCGGAACGGAATGCGTCGTCGTGTTCATCGGGAGGGCTTGGACAGAACAGCCGATGGAAATGAGGCCTGACATACCGTAGAACGAAGGATATGGCCTTGTGTTCGACCGGCCATGGTCAAAATGGGATCCTATTCATCGGGAGGGGTCTGGCGTACTGCAAAACAGAGGAAACGGACCTCCTATGGTCGAAACGAGGGTCCTGTTCATCGGGAGGGATGTGGCGTATCGCAAAACGGAGGAAACAGACTTGTGTTGGAGCGCTATGGTAGAACAGGGGTCCTGTTCATCGGGAGGGGTGTGGCGTACCGCAAAATGGGACTCCACGGGATACTGTTCATCTCCACCGTCGACCCCCTCCAGCCTCCACGGGCTACTGTTCATCCACCGTCGACCTCCTCCAGCCTCCACCTACGACTGTTCATCCACGGGCTCCTATTCATCCAGCCTCCATCACACGCTACTCCACCGGCTACTGTTCAACCAGCCCTCTCCACGGGCTCCTGTTCAACCACCCCTCCATGTGCTACTATTCATCCAGCCCTCCACTGTCTACTGTTCATCTAGCCCTCCACGGGGTGGTCCTGTTCATCCAGCCCTCCACGGGGTCCTATTCATCCAGCCCCAACCGGCTCAATTGATCGGGGTCCTCTTCATCTAGAGGCAACACCACGGGGTCCAGTTCATCCACCCCCACCGGGAACTGTTCATCCAAACCCCCCAGCAATGCTCAATGTTCATCTAGAGGCAGCATCGATCGGCTTCAGTTAGCAACAGTAGCAAAGGAATCACTCGTGTTCAGTAACGTAGCTAGTGCAATCGCTCGGGTTCAGTTAGAGCCCAACGCCTTGCTCGAGTTCAGCTAGAGCCCAATGCCTCGCACACACGCGCGTATGTGTACGAAAGAAACGTGCATAGCTCGGCCCCCGACCACCCACCGTAACCGGGAACTCCCCGAAATTTTCCTCGCCCTTGCTTCTACCATGGTTTTTTTCCGTCATGGACGGCCCAAAGAATGTCATGCAGTTGCGTCTCCGGCCCGCCCAGGACGAAAAGCCCATTTTCTCTCATGATTTTTTATCATAGAAGTAGGAGCCCACCACATCTATGATGATACCGGGGTTTGTCACAATTATCGTCATAGAAGTGTCATAAGTATGACAGAAAAAAATTCATTCAGCCCAAAATGTCACGGATGTGTCTTTTTTTGTAGTGATCCCACACAGTCAGTCCCCGCTAAATATTTCCGTTCATATATACATCCCACATAGTTGCTCCAAGGAAAATGTTTCTGTTCGCAAGTACATCACACACAATTTTCCCCGTTAAATCGTTTGTGATAGTGTATCCATTGCACACGGTATTAACAATTTTATCATTTGCGTTATTGAATGCATCACACACTGTGCGTAGAAGAAACTGTGTGGCAAAGGTTATCCATCACACACAATTTTTATGTGGTAAACGTTTGCGGCAGGTGGCCTAACGCAAACAGTTTTCAAGAGGACGTCGTGTGTGATTGTTCATTAATCTTACACGGTTTATTCCTAGAAATTGTGTGTGTTACTGAATGCATCACACACAGTGTTTTCTCAATAATTGTTTGCAATAGAAAAACCCAATTAGCAGGCTAATTATCCTATTAATAATAATACATTTTTAATCTAATTGACATTTCATATTAAGCACACAATATATTTCATTTTCATAATTGAAATACATCAGAGTACAATGTCATATAGCTTCAGCACTCAACTACCCATTACACAACTACACAAGCACCAAGTTTCACATGCAACATCTATAACCTTTCAAACTTAGCATCATAGACGGTACATAGACAGATGTATCTCATCTGGAAAAGTGCTGAAACAGAAGGCGAATATTGAGCTTTCATTGATGTTGATGGTCTTTGCAACTTTAGGCCAGTGCATGTGGATGATTTGTTGGAAATATGACCTAGAGGCAATAATAAAGTGGTTATTATTATATTTCCATGTTCATGATAATTGTCTACTGTTCATGCTATAATTGTATTAATCGAAAACCATAGTACATGTGTGAATACATAGATCGTAATATGTCCCTAGTAAGCCTCTAGTTAACTAGCTTGTTGATCAATAGATGGTCATGGTTTCCTGACCATGGACATTGGATGTCGTTGATAACGGGACCACATCATTAGGAGAATGATGTGATGGACAAGACCCAATCCTAAGCGTAGCACAAGATCATGTAGTTCGTTTGCTAAAGCTTTTCCAATGTCAAGTATCATTTCCTTAGACCATGATATTGTGCAACACACGGATACTGTAGGAATGCTTTGGGTGTACCAAACGTCACAACATAACTGGGTGGCTATAAAGGTGCACTACTGTATCTCCAAAAGTATCTGTTGGGTTGGCACAAATCAAGACTGGGATTTGTCACTCCGTATGAGGAAGAGGTATCTCTGGGCCCACTCGGTAATGCATCATCATAACGAGCTCAATGTGACTAAGGAGTTAGCCACGGGATCATGCAATACAGAACAAGTAAAGAGACTTGCCGGTAACGAGATTGAACGAGGTATAGAGATACCGACGATCAAATTTCGGGCAAGTAACATACCGATGGACAAAGGGAATTATATACGGGATTGATTTAATCCTCGACATCATGGTTCATCTGATGAGATCATCATGGAACATGTGGGAGCCAACATGGGTATCCAGATCCCACTGTTGGTTATTGGCCAGAGAGATATCTCGGTCATGTCTGCATGGTTCCCGAACCCATAGGGTCTACACACTTAAGGTTCGGTGACGCTAGAGTTATTATGGGAAATAGTATGTGGTTACCGAAGGTTGTTCCGAGCCCCGGATGAGATCCCGGACGTCACGAGGAGTTCTTGAATGGTCCGGAGGTGAAGAATTATATATTGGATGTCCAATTTCAGTTGCCAGAATAATTTCAGGGGTTATCGGTATTGTATCGGGACCGCCGAAAGGTGTCCGGGGGTCCACCGGGTGGGGCCACCTGCCCCGGTGGGCCAAGTGGGCTGAACAAGGGTGGGAACCAGCCCCTGGTGGGCTAGTGCGCCCCCAAGGGCCCAAGGCACCTAGGGTTGAAAACCCTAGGGGGTGGGGGCGCCTCCCACCTGACTTGGGGGCAACTCCCCCCTTGGCTGCCCCTCCTCTAGATGCATCTAGGGGGCCGCCACCCTCTCCCTTCACCCTATATATAGAGGGGGTGGGAGGGCAGCACACCCTTTCCCTGGCGCAGCCCTCCCCCTCTCAAACACCTCCTCCTCCGTAGTGCTTGGCAAAGCCGTGCCGAAGAACTACAAGCTCCACCACCATGTCGTCGTGCTGCCGAAGCTCTCCCTAAACTTCTCCTCTCCCTTTGATGGATCAAGAAGGAGGAGATGTCCTCGGGCTATACGCGTTTTGAACATGGAAGAGCCATCCGTTCGGCGCTAGATCGGATCTTCCACGATTTGAATCGCCGTGATTACGACTCCATCATTCGCATTCCTTGTAACGCTTCCGCTTAGCGATCTTCAAGGGTACGAAGATGCACTCCCTCTCTCTCATTTCTAGAATCTCCTAGATTAATCTTGGTGACACATAGGAATTTTTTTGAATTATTACTATGTTCCCCAACAGTGGCATCATGAGCTAGGTCTATGTGTAGATTCTATGCACGAGTAGAACACAAAGTAGTTGCGGGCGATGATTTGTTCAATTTGGTTACCATTACTAGTCTTATCTTGATTCGGCGTCATTGTGGGATGAAGCGGCCCGGACCGACCTTACACGTATACTTACGTGAGACTGGTTCCACCGACTGACATGCACTTGATGCATAAGGTGGCTAGCGGGTGTCTGTCTCTCCCACTTCAGTCGGATCGGATTCGATGAAAAGGGTCCTTATGAAGGTTAAATAGCAATTGGCATATCACCGTTGTGGCTTTTGTGTAGGTAAGAAACTTTCTTGCTAGAAACCCATAGCAGCCACGTAAAACATGCAACAACAATCATAGGACATCTAACTTGTTTTTGCAGGGTATGCCATGTGATGTGATATGGCCAAAAGGATGTGATGAATGATATATGTGATTATGAGATTGATCATGTTCTTGTAATAGGAATCTCGAATTGCATGTCGATGAGTATGACAACTAGAAGGAGCCATAGGAGTTGTCTTAATTTATTGTATGACTTGCGTGTCATAGAAAATGCCATGTAATTACTTTACTTTATTGCTAACTGTCGTGGGTTTGTCACGACAGATGTCCTCGTGAAAGGACTTAGTCATGGAGCCATCACAACGGGTTAGCTTAAAGGGGTTAAACCGGACGAGGGGACACGGGGAGTTTATACTAGTTCGGCCCCTTCAATGAAGGTAAAAGCCTACGTCTACTTGTGATTGGTATTGCTAGGGTTTCGATGACCAGGGAGCGAATCCGCTTTGACTGGCTCTCGAGTTGTTGTGTCTCGTCCCTAAACCGCTGCCGGGTCGTCCCCTTATATATATAGGTTGACGCCCGCTGTCGGCGTTCTGGGAACGGGGGTCCCCAGACTTGCCTGCCTGCGGCGTGGCTCAAAAGGGGGCCCAGCGCGGCCCATCTTCATCAACACAGACCCAAGACCCTCGCGAGGGGCCAAGCCTCGCGGGGCGGACGACACGGAGCTTCCTCAGCCATGGCCTCATCAGGATGGCTCGCGAGGAGGCGGAGAGATCAAGGCGGGGTACCTCACGAGGTTCCCGTGACGCAAGCCATGACGACCAAAGGCGCCAGGCGGGCGCCAGCCGCGCAGTGTCCTCCTTTCCTCTTTGGTGCAAAGGGAGCAAGCGCAGGCGAGAGCATCAAGCAAAGGCACCCGTTTCGGTGCAACGAGACCAAGACCAGTCCAACGGCAGGGAGGAAGTCATTGTGGAGCCCAAGCCAGTGTCACCACCAGAGCCTTTGGCAGGCGAGGACCAACTTTAGTCAGGATAAGTGTACCAGATGTTCCCCTTCAAAATGGCCAATTGTTGGCGCCCTTCCCGCTCAATATTTGGGAAGAGACCCAGGGCCTTTGCCTATAAATAGGACTAGCCACCCCCAGGGTAGGGGACAATCAAGAAGGGAGAATATAGAAGCCAAGAGAAAAACTAGCTAGGATCGGATCGAGTAGCATCACACAGAGAGAGAGAGAAGGGCGACTGGACTCCTCCTAGCAGTTCATCCCCCAGCCAAGAACAGACCCTCGCGAGTCTGTTCTTCCTTGTATTGCTCATCATCATCAGCCCAAGAGGCAATCCACCACACCACACACTAGAGTAGGGTATTACACCACAACGGTGGCTCGAACCAGTATAAACCCTATGTCTCTTGTGCTATTCTTTCCATATCTTAGATCTTAGCGAGGCGGAGGGGTGCAGGTAGGTAGAAGGCGAAATCTCCGTGCGCACCCCAGTGTTCGAACCTCAAGGGTCTGCCGGAACCCGAAATCCGACATTTGGCGCGCCAGGTAGGGGTGCGCCGGAATTCGTCTTCCACCACCCCGTTCTCCTCCGACCATCGCGTCCATGTCTGACGCTCGTCGGGCCTGCGCCGAGCGCCGGGCCGCTCTCGCTTCCCGCGTCGCCTAGACAGATCCTGTCGGCGGGCGTCCTCGCCGTTCCCCGTCACCTACCGTCAACGCCGCCACCGGCCTGGTGGGGAACGAGCAGCAAGCGTCGTCTCAGCATCCGTCCGTGCGGCAAGACGGCCGCACCGCTACTCCCTCGCTCACCCCAGCTGGTTCTTCGTCCCGCGCGCTCCGCGCACCCATCTCGAGCTGTGCTCATCGCGGCAAACGAGCTCCTGCGCTACCATCCCATCGACGACGTCTACGAAGAATGGCTCGACCGCGTCGCCGATCTCGTCCGCGCCGCAGGGGTCTCTCCTGCGCCGTCCGTTCCGCTGCACCGCACCCCGCCCCGCGCGGGCGACGAAGCTCCGGGGGCACCCCAGCCGCCTCCTCCTCAAGAAGGCTCCATGGCTCCAAGGCGCATGGCCCCTGGGCGGAACCCGCTCCGTCAGGTGCCAGCGCGACAAGAGCAGAGCTGCCAAGAAGTCCCTCGCCCGCAAGAAGCTGCCCGGGCGCTCCCTGCTCCAGCATGTCGCGACCATGCTCCTGCTCCCGCACGTCAAGACCCCGCGCTGCTTGCAGCTGCAGCGCGTGGGGACATGCAAGACCAAGCTCTCCATCACCCAAGGCCTCCCGTGGCCACAACAGGCTGTCGTGCCTTCACCACCGAGCTACGCAGCGTCGCGTGGCCCGGCAAGTTCAAGCCAGACCTGCCTCCTCGTTACGACGGCACGACCGACCCTGCGGAGTTCCTCCAGCTCTATGAGCTGGGCGTCGAAGCTGCCAACGGAGACGAGAATGTCATGGCGAACTGGTTTCCCATGGCGCTCAGGGACGGGGCCCGCACCTGGCTCCTGAACCTGGCTCTAGGCACGATCTCCTCCTGGGACGAGATGTGCACCCGCTTCATCGCCAACGTCCAAGGTACTCACGACCGGCCACCCGTCGTGAGCGACATGCGCCGCATCAAGCAACAACCCAGAGAGACCCTGCAGAAGTACATCCAGCGCTTCAACAACGCACGCCTCAAGATTCCCAAGGTGACCGAGGAGGCCATCATCTCAGCCTTCTCCAACGGCGTGCGTGATGTCAAGATGAAGGAGGAGCTGGCGATGCATGAAGACCTGTGCACTTCCTTGGAGTTGTTCAACTTGGCAACCAAGTGCGCCAGGGCTGAGGAAGGGCGTCTCTCCCTCCTCGAGCTGCCTGCCGCAGACCCAGAAGAGAATAAGCCCAAGGCCAAGGATGTGAAGCGCAAGGGAGCTGCCATGCTCGCGGTAGAACCAGACACCAAGCGGGGCAGAGATCAGCCCGAATCTTCCAAGGGCAGTCGGTACTATGTGTACCACAACCTCCACACCCACAACACCAACGAATGTCAAGAGCTCCGAGCCGTGCAAGAAGGAAGGATCGGCCGTCGCCCCGACCACGGTGACCGGGGCTACGGTCGAGGAGGAGGAAGGAACGCAGGACACTGGGAAGACTGCTGCCCGCGCCAAGGGTGGCGCGATCGACCTCGCGAGGATCGCTGGCAAGATCCGCCTCGCGAGTGAGACTGGAGGGATCAGCCTCGCGAGGATCGCCCGCAAGGCAACGCAGGCCTCCCTCCGCTGCCGCCACAGCCAAGGAGAAACGAGGACCGCCATCAGGACGAGGGGGCTGGGGGCTTCCAGGAGCCGCGCGCGATTGCCTGCATCCTGGGCGGGGCTCAAGCCCCAGCCTCTCAATGCATCTTCAAGCAGTTCGCCCGCGAAGTGAATGCAGTCCTCCCCAAGCTCGAAGACACACGCCCTCTCAGGTGGTCGGCGTGCGCCATCACGTTCAGCTCAGCAGATCAGCTCAAGTGTGCGGCCACAGCCGGAGTCCTCCCAATTCTTTGTTCCCCAATCATCGGCAACGTGGTGGTCACTAGGACCCTCATCGATGGCGGGGCAGGGCTCAACGTCCTGTCCGTGGAAACATTCAACAATCTCCAAGTGCCCTACAACCAGCTTCAGCCAACCAAGCCTTTCTCCGGAGTCACCGACGGCTCCACGGTCCCGATTGGGCAGGTCCGCCTCCCTATCACCTTCGGGGCACGCGACAACTACCGCACCGAGCTCATCAACTTTGACGTCGCTCACATTCGCCTGCCATACAACGCCATCCTTGGGTACCCAGCGCTGGCCAAGTTCATGGTCGTAACTCACCATGGCTACAACGTCCTCAAGATGCCAGGAAGTGGCGGAGTCATCACGGTGCCCTGTGAAGAGAAGGACGCGGTGTGTTCCCTGGAACGAGCCTTTCAGGCCGCATCACTGGAAGACCCGGATCACGGAAGCAGGAGGCTTCCCGAGACCGCCCCCAAGAAGAAGAAGACATCGTCCGGCCTGGCCCCTCAGGAGGCAGGCCCCTCAGGGCCCGCGCCTGCCCAGGGGGAACCTCCTTCCATCGCATAGGAAAGCGCGCCCGGCGCCCTCCTCAGGCAGGGCTCGGGGGCTCTCCCCTGGAGGGCCACCGACCTGGCTAAGGTCATGAGGGAGGCGCTTGGGCACCACATGGAGGCGTGTTTCGAAGCACGCTTCCCTCAAGAAGGAGTAAGGCAAGGAGAGCCAGACCCTCAGGAGTTCGTCAGCAAGGCCATTCAGGAGCTACAGGAGTCAAGAGTCATGGAAGGCAGCCGCCGCCTACCAGCTGTGGCTCCCCATCCAGGCGAGGATGGTGGGCTGCGCGTCTGCATCGACATACCAGGGCTCAATCGAGTCACCTCTCTGGAGCGCCTCTGGCCCTCGCGAGTGGGGCGCTGCGAAGGTCCACCCCACAGCTACGTTCGCATGCCTTACGGCTTGCCGAATGCAGCTACCACGTACCAGCGCCTCATGAGGGGCATCATCGAGGCTCAAGAGGCCAGGCGTTCCGCAGCCCTGGCGGAGATGGACATGTGTAACACCCCGGATGTAACTTTCCCAATTTGTACTCCAACTCTTGCCGTTTCCGGCGTTAAGTTATTTTATTTTCTCGGGTTCGGGTTCTTTGTCTCCGTGTGTTGTATCGTTGTCATGCATCTCATATCATGTCATCTTGTGCATTGCATTTGCATACCTGTTCATCTCATGCATTCAAGCATTTTCCCCATTGTCCATTTTGCATTCCGGTGCTTCGTTCTCCTCCGGTGGTCAATTCTACCTTTCTTTCGTGTGTGGGGATTAAACATTTCCGGATTGGACCGAGACTTGCCAAGCGGCCTTGGTTTACTACCGGTAGACCGCCTGTCAAGTTTCGTACCATTTGGACTTCGTTTGATACTCCAACGGTTAACCGAGGGACCGAAAAGGCCTCGTGTGTGTTGCAGCCCAACACCCCTCCAATTTGACCCAAAACCCACCTAAGCTTTCTTAGAGCGTTCGATCACGATCGCGTGGCCGAAAACCGCACCTCATTTGGACTCTCCTAGCTCCCTCTATGCCTATAAATAGGTCCTCCTCGAAAATCTCGGATCCCCCTCCCCGAAACCCTAAAAATCCATGTCGCGCCGCGCCGGACGTGTCCGTTCCGGCCGAACACGCCGCCGCCGCCCGCCCGCGCCTATCAGACGCCGCCACGTGTCCACGCCGCCGCCTCCCACCGCGCGGCCCGGGAAGCCCAAGGCCGGCCCCCATGGGCCCAGTCGCCGCCGCCCGCACCCGCATCGCCCCGCCGCCGTCTCCTCCCGAGCCGGCGCCGCGCCCCACCGCCTCCGCCGTGGGCGCCGCCGCCCTCCATCGCCGCCGTCCGCCAATTCCGCGGCCGCGCCGCCCCTGCCTCCCCAACGCCGCGGCCGCGCCGCCCTTGCCTCCCCACGCCGGGCCCGGCCGCTCCCTCGCCTCGGCCTCTCCCTCCTACTCCGGTGCCGCCCTGCGCCCTTCTCCGGCGAGCTTCGGATCTGGCCGGCTACAGTGCACCGACCGCGCCTCGATTTCCGTGCCGGGTCAAACCCTAGATCTCGGGGTGATTTTTTTCACTAAGTCCCGGAGATTTTCTAGTCCAAGTGCTCATGTTCATAGCACCGTAACTTTGCATCCGTAGGTCCGATTCATGCATATAGCATATCAAAATGTTCATCTCAGAGAGTACATAATTTCATTCCATTGCATCATTTTCATTTGAGTTCATCTTGATGCCCGAAATGCTGTTATAAGAAGGCTACTTGAGATAATTGTCAGATCTGCTGCTCCATTTAGGTTTTTGTCATTTTTGCCATGATTAACGTGTGCATGATATCCCCTGATGTTCTACATATGTTTTGTTAAGGGTTTTATCATCTTTCCAGAGGTGCAACCCATGTATTTTTGTGATGAGTATGGTGACTAGTGCAAGCTTGCAAAATGAGGCACTCGATAATTCTGTTTTCAGGGACTTAGCAATTCCACTAAGTCATGGAACTGTTTATCTCATATTGCCTTATGTTCCTGTTGTTTCCTAGTGATCCGTGCCTCTTTTGAGGATGATCAGTAAGGATGTTTTGTTAATCTTGTAGTGCTCTATCCATCCATGTCTTTGTTTGCAATTATGGAGCACCCTAGCTTGAGTCAATCGAGCTCTACTTTTGCTACTTCATGAATCTAGGCAGATTGTCAACTTATTTGCAATTTTGCCGATGAAGTTGTAGTTGATCCGTGCATGCTATGCTATTGTTCTTGCCATGTCTAGCTTGCATTTTGAGTGTTCTTAATAGATGTATGCTTGTCTTGCCATGACTTGCTCCGTAGTGAGTGCATCGAGCTCGTAAACATGCCCACTTGAGATATGTTTTAGTATGTGCCAGTTTTCACTAAGTCTGAAAACTGATTATGTTTTTGCTATGTTCATATGCTTGCAATTGTATTTTCTGATCCCTTTTGGCTCAAGGTCACTAAGGGACTTTTGTTAAGCTATTTGAGTAGCTCCATGCCATGTTTTACTTTGCCATGTTCAGGTCCTGTAGAATGTAGTTTTGTTGCTCCGAAGAGTGCTACCTGATCTGAAATTCCAGACAAGTGTTAATTTCACTTAAGTCTGAGATCTGTTTTCCACATGCATTTTTGCCATGCTTGTTTGAACCTGTTAATGGATGAATTGGCCGTAGCTCAGTGCTAGACTTTTGTTAAGCATCTTGAATGCATCCTTGCCATGTATTTTGTTGTCATGTTTGGGTGCTGTAGCATGTTCATCGCATTGCATTTAGATGGCTACTTGCTGTAAATCGCAGACCGGTGTCATTTTTGAATCGCTTGCCATTCCGGTGTTCTTTATATCGTTTTCAAGCGATTTCATCTCATCTTTCTAGTGGAACACTTGGATTTCCAAGTTGAGGCCAGGTTCATGCATTTCCTGTCATATCTTGCATTATGCATCCCGCATCGCATCCCGCATAGCATACCATCTTTGCATCGTTTTGTTTGAGTCTTGCACGTGGTTGATTGTGCCTTTGTTGCTTGTTTGTCTTGTTGGGTAGAGCCGGGAGACGAGTTCGCTAACGAGGAGCCCGTTGAGTTTGCTTTCGAGGATCCAGTCAACTCTGACAATTGTGCAGGCAAGATGATCATACCCTCGAAATCACTACTATCTTTGCTATGCTAGTTTTGCTCGCTCTTTTGCTATGCCATTGCTACGATGCCTACCACTTGCTTTCAAGCCTCCCAAATTGCCATGTCAAACCTCTAACCCACCATGTCCTAGCAAACCGTTGATTGGCTATGTTACCGCTTTGCTCAGCCCCTCTTATAGCGTTGCTAGTTGCAGGTGAAGATTGAAGGCCGTTCCTTGTTGGAACATTTATTCACTTGTTGGGATATCATTATACTGCTATGTTATCTTAATGCATCTACATACTTGGTAAAGGGTGGAAGGCTCGGCCTCTTGCCTAGTGTTTTGTTCCACTCTTGCCGCCCTAGTTTCCGTCATATCGGTGTTATGTTCCCGGATTATGCGTTCCTTACGCGGTTGGGTTATAATGGGAACCCCTTGATAGTTCTCCTTGATTAAAGATTTTCCAGCAATGCCCAACCTTGGTTTTACCATTCGCCACCTAGCCTCTTTTTCCCTTGGGTTTCCGGAGCCCGAGGGTCATCTTATTTAACCCCCCCGGGCCAGTGCTCCTCTGAGTGTTGGTCCGACCGAGTAGACTGCGGGGCCACCTCAGGGCAACTTGAGGTTTGGTTTTACTCGTAGGATGTCTCATCTGAGTGTGCCCTAAGAACGAGATATGTGCAGCTCCTATCAGGATTTGTCGGCACATTCGGGCGGTGTTGCTGGTCTTGTTTTAACCTGTCGAAGTGTCTTGAATAACCGAGATACCGAGTCTGATCGGAACGTCTTGGGAGGAGGTCTATTCCTTCGTTGACCGTGAAAGCTTGTCATGGGCTAAGTTGGGACTCCCCTGCAAGGATTTGAACTTTCGAAAGCCGTGCCAGCGGTTATGGGCAGATGGGAATTTTTTAATGTCCGGTTGTAGATAACTTGAACCTTAACTTAATTAAAATGGATCAACCGAGTGTGTTACCGTGATGGCCTCTTCTCGGCGGAGTCCGGGAAGTGGACACGGTGTTGGAGTAACGTTTGCGCAGGTTGTTCTCTAGTTTCTCGCTCGCGCTTTGCCTCCTCTTCTCGCTCTCTTTTGCGAATAAGTTAGCCACCATATATGCTAGTCACTTGCTGCAGCTCCACATATTTACCTTGTCATACCTAATGAGCTTAAATAGTCTTGATCGCGAGGGTGCGAGATTGCTGAGTCCCTGTGGCTCACAGATTACTATTACACCAGATGCAGGGCCTGCTGACTCCGCTCCAGGAGACGCACTTGAGCTCAAGTGGGAGTTCGACGAAGACTCTCAACGTTACTATGTTTCCTTTCCTGATGATCGGTAGTGGTGCCCAGTTGGGGGTGATTGGGACCGTTGTCGCATGTTGGGTTATCTTTTATTTTGGCGCCGTAGTCGGGCCATGAGTGTTTGGATGATGTAATGTTATTTATGTACTTGATTGACGTGGCGAGTTTAAGCCAACTATGTTATCTCCCCTTTATTATTTATATTACATGGGATGTTGTGAAGATTGCCTAATTTGCGACATATGCCTTCAATGCGATTATGCCTCTAAGTCGTGCCTCGACACGTGGGAGATATAGTCGCATCGAGGGTGTGACAACATGGTCCGCGAGGAGCCACCAGCGCCTTCGGAGCCTCCCGAGGCCCCTGGGCCTGGGGGCTCGTGAGGATCGGCTTCCGCAGCCCACCGAGTCTGCTACGCCAACACTCCTTCGTCCTCAACATCATCAGGTGACATCTTTCAAGTTTCATTTCCAGCTGGGAGCGCCCCCAGGGCTGCATTATTCGCAGGCCGCATGGGTCCGTCCCTGCGGCATGTATCCCTTTTTTTTCATGTTGTTAGCTTACCTTGTTGGGGGCGCCCCTCGGGCTGCATCATCCCCCAAGTCGCTCGGGCCAGACCCAGCGGCATGTATCCCTGTAAGTGCATCTAGTGCCACCCCTAGTTGGTTTTGGAGTATTGACGACAAACCTAGTTGAGGGACTAACGTGTTTGTGAGAATTGCAGGAAAACACAGGTAGAAGTCCCTCATTGATTCGGTTTTATTACCAGAGATGACCCCTAAAAATGTACGAAGACATTGAAGACAATGGTGGTTTATGAAGATATTCATATTGAAGACAATGACATGAGAAGACTCCCTATGAAGCTTATGGAACTCGAAGACTTAGATCCTTCGTAGTTTTATTTCATTTATGTTGTGTCATAGGAATCACCGTACTGGTAAGTGGGGTCCAAGAGAACCAGTCAGAATGACTAAAGTGATGCCTAATTCAAATCCTATGTCTTCGAGCAAAGACTTTGAGAGAAAATCTTGTCCAGAGTCAGACAAGTCAGCTTTACTTGTAGCCCAAGTAAAGTTGCCGTGTGAGTTCAAAATTCGACCATTGGTACACATGTCAGTTCCTTAGTGACCCAGGGTCATGTCGGACAGATCAGGTCGGGTTGCCAAGTGGCTATAAATAGTCCACCCCCCACAACCATAAACGGTTGGCTGCTCAGATTTCAGTGCACGACTTTTGTCGTTTGAGAGCAACCCACCTCGAAGCCTTTGAAAGAAAAATTCCTAGTGAGGAGAAAAGCCCTAACCACCCAAAGCCAGAGTAAATTGGGCATCACTTAAGTCTTCTTGTCTGTGTGATCTGAAGACTTATTGCACTTGAGGACTGTGCATCCTCCAGACGGTTAGGCGTCGCGTTCTGAGCATCCAAGAGAAATTGTGGATTGCTAGTGAACGAAGTCTGTGAAGGTTTGGGAGTCTACCTTGAAGACTTACCTGAGTGATTGCGCGAGGTCTGTGTGACCTTAGCTCAAGGAGAAAACGGTGAGGACTGGGTGTCTTGGACTAAGTGTCCTTGACTGGGTGTCCGAGACTGTGTGTCCTTTGGTTTAAATACCTAGCCGCTCCAACCAGACGTACAGTTGTCACAGCAACTGGAACTGGTCCAACAAATCATTGTCTTCAACGTGTCACTGATTTCATCTTCACTTCCTTTTACTTACAGTTATTCATTGTGAAGCCATTGCATGCTTGCTTTATCTTTTGTCTTCACAACATGAATGTATGATCTGTTTGGCTTCATAACTTCTTCCTACCTGATCCTTATTACACTGAAGCTGTTTGTCATTGCGCTTTCACTCTATTGAATACATGACCATGGCTGGCCTAGTGTAATCTAACTTCCGCTGCATAGTAATAGGCATAATCTTCACTGTTTGTCTTCATAACTCTCACGTTTTGAAGACTTTCATAAAAATCGCCTATTCACCCCCCCTCTAGTCGATATAACGCACTTTCAATCCCTTATGCGTTTATTTCCGGCTATGCGTTCGACCCACCATGCTTGATTATTTGATGCCTGTCCACGGCACCTCTTATTCTCCATGCCGACCACTTGCACGTTAAAGGGGGGGGGTACCTGAGCATCGTGACTCAGGGCTCTTACTGGCTCTCCAGCCCTCACCCTCTGTCCTTGTCCACGGCATCGCGACCTGGCATACCAGCGACGGCTGAGACCAGCTCGAGGGCCGGGACCCGAGGACGTAGAGTGCCGGCATCTAACCAAATTTGCAGGGACACATCACAAGATAAGGCCCAGTGCCAGGCGCAACCCGCCTAGAGGTAGGGCCCCGTGAGTCCTGCGCTGGCTCACGGGTGCCCAGATACACCTCGCCAGGCCCTACCGTGCCAGCCACGTGTCAGGGCGGGGCTGTACACGCCCCGGGGGCTCCTCTCGGAGGGGAGCCCCCTCCCATGTACCAGTGGAAGCACCATGCTCCGCGCTGGCTGACGACACTGCCGAGGAGCGGCTATGCCCGTACACATACGGAAGCGCTATGCTCCGCGCTGGTGATAAACAACTGAGGGCGGCCCCCGGGCCACATCAACCTCAGGGAGCCCAGAGCTCAGTGTCTAGCCTCATCGTAATGCCTCCCCTCGGGAGTGCCGCGCGAGGGGCTGGGCACGGGGGCTGCGCCTGGGTCACTCCCAGACGCACGCCACCCAGCCAGGCCCCCCGAGCCTGGTTCGTCGCACGTCTCTCCCCGAGCGGAGCCAAGGTACGAAGGCCGTTTGAGCGTCAAGGGGGACTCCTGAGCATCGCGACTCAGGAGCCTAACTGGTCACATAGCCCCTCACTCCTTAGTTCCGAAAGGCTAACGGCGGTTGAGGTATGCGCGCGGCCGGGCTCTGCAGACGTAGAACGGTAGATCCACCCACATCACGCCTCCCTACTTGCTGTTCGTGCGCCAAGGGGGACTCCTGAGCATCGCGACTCAGGAGCCTAACTTGTCACGTAGCCCCTCACTCCTTGGTCCCGTCCTGGTTTCCGGTCGGGGCTAACGGTGGCTGAGGTATGCGCGGGGCTGGGCTCTGCCGACGTAGAACATAAGCAAGTAGGAAGGAAAAGCATAAATTTCAAGGAATTCAAAAGCAAATATTACAGTCCACACTGTTATCTCAATGCCAAACGCAAGTTTAAACGCCTCCCCGAGGCATGATACATGTGCAGGAATTAAAGGCAGGACAGGAGCCACAACGGAGTCACTTGTCGGCGGTGGAGCAGCGCGGAGTGGGTTCGCCTCATGGAGCAGCGGGGTCGGCAGCGCCTTGCTTCGGCTTGGTGCTGAAGGCCTGGAACTTCCCCAGCAGAGCCTCCGCGTGACCCTTCACGGCCTCGGCAGTGGCACGCTCGCCGCTTACTGGCTCCAGCAGGCTGTCGAGGTCGACGCCGGGATCACGAAGGTAGATGTGGGTGAGGACCCGCGTTAGCGCTGCAGAAGACAAGACACGCGCCTCAGCCTTGGTCGTGGGGCCAAGGCCAAGGGCGACATCTTCAAGAGAGCGAACTAGGAAGGGAAGCAGCTTGGCGGGGCCATCCTCGGCGCCAGCCAACGGGCTCTCCAGGCCGCTGTCGTAAAGCGTCCTCAGCGAGGAGCGAGCCTTCGCCTCCATCTCCGTGAAGGCCACGCGGTCCTCGGCAAGAACCTCGGCCTTGTCGTCCAGCTCGACCTTCCTCGCCCCCAACTCCTTCTCCAGCACGCCTAGGCGGTCACGGCACCTCCTGAGCTTACCCTCCCTCTCCTTGACGGCCGCCTCGCGAGCCTTCACGCCTTCTTCCTGCTCTTGGCGAAGGCGGGCCTCTTCTGCGAGCTGGTCCCGCAGGCCTTGCAGCTCGTCCTCCAGCGCCTTGCAGCGACCATGGACGTCGACCACCTCCCACAGGGCTGCGTCACGAGCAGCCTTCGCCTCAAGGACGGCCTGCCTCTCCTCATCGCAAGCCGTCAAGGCCTGGACCAGCGCCGCCCGAATCGAACCGTCGGAGCGAATCCATCCTGAAGCCAGCTCCAAGCGCCTGGCCACCAAGCGAGGGTCGGCGCCAAGAAGATCCTGCTACAGCCGGTCTATCTCAGCAGCAGCACGATCCAGAACGGCAGGAGGAGTCAGAGAGACAGCAGTCGGTGGAGTAGGAGGAGAAGGCGGCAGCGCGACCACAGCATCCTGAGGCGGAGCCTGCTGCGCCCCAACGGCTCTAGTGGCGGCAGCAGGCAAAGGCACCTCGGGAGTCACTTGGGCCATGGGGGCTGAGCTCGCCCCAGCCGGCTTAGCCAGGCGTCGCGAGGACGACCGGGCAGGAGAAGCCCGTGCATCGCGGTCACCTTCCTTCGCGGGCAGAGGCGCTGCCACGGATAGAAGGTGCTCCCTTGGCCCTCAGGGGTGGCGGAGCCGGCCTTGAACACCTTCGCCACGTCGATGCCCTGGACCGCCGCCATCCGGCGCAACCGGGCGAGGCTCGCCTCCGACACATTCGGCGAGTCCAGGGCAGACGAGTACCAAGCTCCGGCTGGGGACTAACGAGGCACCATGGCTTCCTAGGTCACGCGGTCGGAGTAGATCTGGAAATTTTGGAGGAAGGAAGGAGAGGCGCAAGAAAGGGGATCTGAGCAGCAACCGGAGAAAGCAAAAAAAGCAAAGCCTAGGCAGATGCCGCCCCCTTATCAACTCGCGCGGTTGCTGAGGCGCCCAGGTCCAGTCAACCACCACGCGGCGCCCAAGGCCGCAGGCTGTTAGGGCCCGCGGCGCTCGCTCTTGCCCTTTCGCCTCCCTGCACGGCCAAGTCCGGGCGCGCCTTGGGCCCGAGGGCTACTGTCGGCGTTCTGGGAACGGGGGTCCCCAGACTTGCCTACCTACGGCCTATGCCGTGGCTCGAAAGGGGGCCCAGCGCGGACCATCTTCATCAACACAGACCCAAGACCCTCGCGAGGGGCCATGCCTCGTGGGGCGGATGACACGGAGCTTCCTCAGGCACGGCCTCATCAGGCTGGCTCACGAGGAGGTGGAGAGATCAAGGCGGGGTACCTCACGAGGTGCCCGTGACGCAAGCCATGACGACCAAAGGCGCCAGGCGGGCGCCAGCCGCGCAGTGTCCTCCTTTCCTCTTTGGTGCAAAGGGAGCAAGCGCGGGCGAGCACATCAAGCAAAGGCACCCGTTTCGGTGCAACGAGACCAAGACCAGTCCAACTGCAGGGAGGAAGTCATTGTGGAGCCCAAGCCAGTGTCCACCACCAGAGCCTTTGGCAGGCGAGGACCAACTTTAGTCAGGATAAGTGTACCGGATGTTCCCCTTCAAAATGGCCAATTGTTGGCGCCCTTCCCGCTCAATATTTGGGAAGAGGCCCAGGGCCTTTGCCTATAAATAGGAGTAGCCACCCCCAGGGTAGGGGGGCAATCAAGAAGGGAGAATCTAGAAGCCAAGAGAAAAACTAGCTAGGATCGGATCGAGTAGCATCACACAGAGAGAGAGAGAGAAGGGCGACTGAACTCCTCCTAGCAGTTCATTCCCCCAGCCAAGAACAGACCCTCGCGAGGCTGTTCTTCCTTATATTGCTCCTCATCATCAGCCCAAGAGGCAATCCACCACACCACACACTGGAGTAGGGTATTACACCACAACGGTGGCCCGAACCAGTATAAACCCTGTGTCTCTTGTGATGTTCTTTCCATAGCTTAGATCTTAGCGAGGCGGAGGGGTGCAGGTAGGTAGAAGGCGAAATCTCTGCGCGCACCCCAGTGTTCGAACCTCGAGGGTCTGCCGGAACCCGAAATCCGACACCCGCCAGTTTATAGAGTCCCGAAGCCGGATCATAAACATGTCCGGTTCGGTCTCTATACTTCTTATCTTACAATGCAAGTTACATAATAAGGTCGGTCTACATCTTCAGGCCTTAACTCGCCTTTGGGCCTTGGGCCTTCATAAAGTGCCATCATTCTTACGTCTTCATGGGCTTCTATTCTTCATAAAGTTAATCCGGCTACTCCTGGCCGGTTTACGCCTAGCAGTAATATCCCCAACATTAGGCCCCAGATTGGTTTGAACTTGTTCATGTCAATCTTCAACACTCAGAAAAACTCCTACTTTGCATCTTCACCTTGATCTTGTAAACCGCCGTGACGTCATACTCCAGGATCATGATAAACCGCCCTGACGTCACCTATTCGTTGAAGCCGAAGATTACCTTCAGTAATGCATATCCAATCATCGAGGCGACACCATTATTAACTATCCATTTTTGAGCTCCTCGATTCCCGCACTTGTCGCTTTATCGCTTCGCCTTATAAATAGGACCATAGGTCCTTCTCCTTTTTCCCCTTCGTCTCCTTCACTTCTTCTTCCTCCTCGCGACATCTCTGCCCCCTGAGCGCCGCCGCCGTCACCGAGCTTCACCTCTGCTTCGACGAAGGCCGCTGCATCAACCTGACCGTTACCAGAGACACGCGGTGATCCTCCGCTGCTTCTTCCTGCACCAGTAAGTTCCTCTTCTCCTCACCCCAGATCCGCCATTAGGGTTCGGTGTTCTTCATAACCTGAAGTTGTTCCTCCTTTAGTAACACCAATGGCCAGTGAGATCTGATTATTTTTAGCGCCCTTTGTAGCTTAAACTCCTTTCTTCTTGTAAAGGCATCTTCTTGATATCAAACTCATCTGAACTTACTGAACCTTTTGAGCACTTGAGATTAGAACAGAATATATTTTGATTATCCAATGCATGGTAGATCTGAAATTCCCATGCCAAACTGTGAAATTTGCTTTACCTTACTTAGCCCTTTCCCCCTTAAATCTGTATCCTCTTTACCATGTAGGCGATTTACCCTTGTAAAAACAATCTATATTATACCATTAGTCCCCTGGTAAACCAGGAAACTCCCTTTACATTCATTGTAACAGTCCGGTTTAACAACACACGTATACCCTTGATATGACCTTGTCATTCATTATTGTATCAGTCTCCGGTTTACGCAATTTCACATATCTGTATATTTTTAATCCATTGCATCTTGCGTACCACCATCAATGATTTGCAAACCGGCATTTCTTTTTTAGCTTTTCGTTTCACAATGGCCAAACAGTTTTTCGCTTGCAACTGGGCTCGTTCTCGAGTCACTGAAGAACAGTTGAACGGAATGGTCAATATCGGTACCTTGCCCAAGAAAACTGAAATTCGATGGCGAGTTCCAGGAACAGAGAATCCTCCTACCCCGAGGCAGGGTGAGGTAGTGGTCTTTGTCGACCACATAGGCCGTGGTTTTAAACCGCCCGGGCCAAAAAATTTCCGAGATGTGCTTGCCAGTTTCCAACTCCATCCTCAAGATATTGGACCCAACTCAGTGTCCAATCTATGCAACTTCCAAGTCTTCTATGAAGTATACTTACAAGAAGAACCAACTGCTGAGTTGTTCCGGGACTTTTTTCATCTAAACCGGCGTACAGAATTTGTAAACGGTCCCAACACTGAACTTGGTGGTGTATCTGTTCAAAAGCAGAAGGAAGTTGAATTCCCTCATGCCAAACTGCAGAGTCACCCTAAGGAATGGAACCAGACTTGGTTCTACTGCATAGATACCTCTCCTGAGGATGAGAACCCTCTTCTAGGCTACTGTGATCACCGGCTTTCCAACACTCATCCAATGCCGCAACGTTTAAGTTCTATGGAACGGGCCAAATATGCCCCTCAACTCGCCAAGCTCCGGGCCTTTATGGCTAACGGTTTAACAGGCGTTGATTTTGTGCGTTGCTGGATATCTTAGAGTGTCTTGCCACTAAGCTGCCGCCCCGGTTTAATGTGTGAGTACACCGGTGAATTAGAAGACCCCCAACGCCACATCAACATTCAGGTAACCGATGAAGAGGTCACTGAAAGCGTCAAGAAAATTTTGAATGAACCGAAATCAGTCTGTCGCCAAACCGGCTTGAACCCCTTCTACACTCAAAATAAACCGCCTGCTGTAGGCACTATGCTTCCTTTTTATCTTTGATATCTTTAAATTGTTCAACTTGTAAACTTCCTTCTGTTTGTGTATAAACAGGGTGATGATCCCTTCTGGAAGCGAAAATCCATAGACAAAGCGGCAAAGCCATTCCGTCCCAATACCAAAGCCGTCAAGCGAACCTCAAAGCGGAAAACAGCCGAACGTATCAACATGGAACTTGATGAAGATGCGGAGGAACCGAAAGTTGAGGTAGAACCTGACTCCCTTGGCTCCCTTTTCATGCATCTCATTAACAATGATCTTTATCAGGAGGACGTAGAAGGCAGCCATGCTGATGACGTAGAGGTAATTACCCTTTTCACCGGTTCAGACTCTATGCCAACACAAAAAATCCGTCAAGCGATCCAGAAAGTAAGCTTTTCTCATGCTCTTGCTTACTTGGATCCAACATTTATTTTGAAGTCGCAGCGGCATGAAGCTCGCCGAACAACCCGGCACAGCGGCCAACAGGTCACTTCGGCCGGTTTACCTGATACCCCGTGTCGGTGTCAAAACCGGCGGATCTCGGGTAGGGGGTCCCGAACTATGCGTCTAGGCGGATGGTAACAGGAGGCAGGGGACACGATGTTTTACCCAGGTTCGGGCCCTCTTGATGGAGGTAAAACCCTACGTCCTGCTTGATTAATATTGATGATATGGGTAGTACAAGAGTAGATCTACCACAAGATCAAGGAGGCTAAACCCTAAAAGCTAGCCTATGGTATGATTGTTGTTCGTCCTACGGACTAAAACCCTCCGGTTTATATAGACATAGGAGAGGGCCAGGGTTACAGAGAGTCGGTTACAATGGTAGGAGATCTACATATCTGTATCGCCAAGCTTGCCTTCCACGACAAGGAATGTCCCTTCCGGGCACGGGACGAAGTCTTCAATCTTGTATCTTCATAGTCCAACAGTCCGGCCAAAGGATATAGTCTAGCCAAAGGATATAGTCCGGCTATCCGGATACCCCATAATCCAGGACTCCCTCAGTAGCCCCTGAACCAGGCTTCAATGACGACGAGTCCGGCGCATAGATTGTCTTCGACATTGCAAGGCGGGTTCCTCCTCCAAGTACTTCATAGAAGATTTTGAACACAAAGGTAGTGTCCGGCTCTGCAAAATAAGTTTCCACATATTGCCATAGAGAGAATAATATTTACACAAATCTAATCTGCTGACGTATTCCGTAGCGTGACATCACACCACGGCCAAGTCTTTATTCGAATCGTTTTACTGTCCCACCTCAGCGCGTTTAGCGAGGCGGTTTCCTTGGCACGTCTTGTCAAAGAAGAGATCGTGTCCCCTTATTCCGGGATTCTCATCAAAACGGGCGTGGGTAACCCAACTGCGCCATTGATTATGGCGCTTGGGAGATATGCGAGTTTTACCAGGCTGGTGGGGACGCATAGTCGCGTCCGCCCATATAAGGGGATAAGGATCCACCTTTTCTTCCACACCTTCTTCCTCCTTTGCCTATACATTTCCGCGCACTCGAGCTCCAACGCCCAAGTCCGCACATCCCACCTCAACCTTCTCCAGCCATGTCTGAAGCGGGAGGCAAGTGGATGGTCTACCCCCCGTCACGGAGGGACTCATCAAAAAACTGAGGAAGGCCGGATACTTGTCTAACGACATTGCGCACCGGCTTCCCGAAGAGGCGCAGCTCATCCCCACCCCTAGGCCCCATGAGAGGGTGGTGTTCCTCCCCCATTTCCTCCGCGTACTAGGCTTCCCTCTCCGTTGTCTGGGGGCTCATGTTCTACTACGGCCTGGATTTCCACGATCTGGCCCCGAACTTTGTCCTCAACATCTCGGCGTTTATCGTCGTGTGCGAGGCTTTCCTCCACATCCGCCCCCATTTCGGCCTATGGCTCAAGACTTTCAATGTCAAGCCGAAGGTGGTGTGCGGCACCCAGGCGGAGTGCGGAGGCGCCATGGTTGGAAAGATGCCCAACGTCCTATGGCTCGAGGGCTCCTTCATGGAGACCCTAAAGGGGTGGCAATCAGGGTGGTTTTACATCACCGAGCCGCGCGACCCTAAATGGGTCGCAGCCCCCGAGTTCCGATCCAGACCCCCTACGCGGCTCACCTCCTGGAAAGAGACGGGCCTGTCGTGGGGTAAAAAAGGAGAGCTGACCGGACTCTAAACATGCGTCCAGACCCTGGGGGACAAGAAGCTCAAACTTGTCAACGTAGTCCAGGTTATGCTCATGCGCCGAATCCTCCCGTGTCAACAACGGGCTTTCAACCTGTGGGAGTTTGACCCGGCGCAACACCGTACTCTGAGCAGGCTCTTCGACACGACGTACGAAGATGCCTGGAAGGTGCTTTTCAAGGGCGCCGAGGCCCCTGCATCCGCTACCGAGGATTGCAGATTCAGCACGCAGCGTCACGCTAGGGCGGTAAGCTGTTTTTACCTTTTACAGGGTATTAGTTTTTCATAGTTTGACTCCATGCGGGATCTAAGCTCCCTTACCTTTGATAGGATTGGCAGGAGACGTCCGGACAGATCAACTGTCCGGCTCCTTTGCCCGAAGGCCCAGCGGACGCTCGCTTGGCGAAGCTGCTGGTTCCGGCACCCTATGTGGTGCCGGAGAAGAAGGCCAAGAAGAAGGCCACGGGGACTCGAAAGAGTGCCCGGTGCCGGGAGGTGTCGGATCCATCATCCGACGACTCCAAGGCGCACTCCTCCTGTGAAGTCGAGGAGCAGGAAGAAGAGACCTCTCCCCCTCCAGCGGGGGAATGGAAGAAAAGGAAGGCCGCCCCAACTGGGGAGGCCGAAGGGTCCAAGAAGGGAAGACCCTTCCTCCGGACTACTCCACCAATGCCGACGATGGCGAAGAGGAGTGGCCGCACAGGGCCAAGCCCCTGGCGAGATCGTAAGTATTCGGAGACCAGAGAAATTCATAGTGTTCCTTTCTTGCACAACTCCTCCTTATGCCGAATATGACTATGCAGTCCGCCCAAGGCCGGGCTCGACGAGTCGTCGAGCGGCTCCCTGGATTCGTCGGATGTTAATTCACTTCCGATGGCTACCTCCCCCCACCCTACGGACGACGCCGAGGTGGCGTCCCAACAAGTTCCAAGCCAGGAGGAGGTGGTCCTAGAGGCGCCGCGAGGCGACCTCCCGGACTCCAGGCGTAAAGGGGATAGAACCCCCAAGGGCTCCAAGTCCGGCCTTGAGCCGGACACCGCGCCGGAACCTTCAACGGTTTCGGACTCCGGTAGGCAGCCTCCTTCCAAGAGGAGCAAGCCTACCGAGCTGGCGGCCTCCGTCCAACCGGAGGCACCGGACAATTTGCTGGAGGTGCTTAACGGCGCCTCCATCGACGAGGAGCACCGCACTATTATGACTGCGGTGATCCAGAAGGTTCAGTCCACCAAGAGCGGACTGACTGAAGCCTGTGCCAGCCTTCTAACAAGCTTTGAGGTAAGTAAAGAATATGTAAAAATATTACCGCATAGACAGTAGCCCCTGATGCTCTGTTCGGCGTTCGGAAAGAAAAGCCGAATAGAGGATCTAATAACATTCGCAGGAGTCTAACATAATCAAGTCAATATGCGTATGCAGGCTTCGCTACTGGCCTCCGCCGCACTGACTGCGGAGGTGGATACGCTGAAGCAAAACCTCGCGCGGTCCGAGAACGAGCTCGGCCATGCCAAGAGGCAACTCGAGAAGAAGGAAGGTAAGTAATACCTTGCGCAAGTATATAGAGAAGATGTGGTTGCAAAAAATGACAGGATCAACGTGCTATTATAGGGGCCACGACCGAGGTGGCAACCCTTAAGAAAGCGATGTCCGAGGCTGAAAACAGAGCGGCCGCGGAGCGCACAGAGAGAGGGAAGCAGGAGGCACGGGTGGAGAAGGTGCAGAAAGAGCTCCATGCTCTCGTGAAAAAACATGAGAGTTTGGAGCTTGACTCAAAGACGCAAGCGTCCGAGCTTGCGGCAGCCCTTGAAAGCGCGAAGTCTGCCAAGGCCGAAGCCCAGAAAGCCCTCCAAGAAATTGGATATATGAAGAAGATAGCGGCAGGTAAGGCATTCATTATGCAAAGCAAGCACATGAAAGTGAATTACTTGTTACTTACCCGAGTCCGGAGCTCTCCAGGAGCATTCGCAGATTTGCCCCGTAGTGCGTCTGATGCCGCCGCCTACTACCGAGCCGAGGAGGGGAGCTCGACGAAGAAGGTGTTCTGGTCTCAGTATACTGAGGCCAGACACCTGGTGCCTTTGAGCGACCAGCTGAAGCAAATGGTCGAGCTCCACAAGGTGGCCTAACAGGCCATAAAGGGCCTCATAGTTCGGCTTTGGCCTGGAGAGGCTCTGCCTGGGAGCTACTTCGGGCTGGTGAGGCGGCTGGTGGATGCCTGTCCACAGCTTGAAGTAATCAAGCGCTCCATATGCATCGAAGGTGCCCGTAGGGTGCTTGCCCGTGCTAAAGTGCACTGGAGCAAGATGGATGCGAAGAAGCTGGTGAAGGACGGGCCGCCGCCGGGCAAGGAGCATCGCGTCCCGGAAGCATATTATGAGGGCGTCCTGAAGGGTGCCCGCCTTATAGCGGATGAATGCTCCAAAGATGTAATATTTGAGTAAACTCGCATTTGTGATCCTGTACGCTGAAAACTTGTTCATATGCGCTAAGCAACGCTTTTGAATTTAAAATATTACCTTCTGTGCGGCCATTTATCAAATTTGAGAGATGGCGAGTCATCGGCTTCTGCCCCCATGCCACAAGTGCTAGGGTGTTCGGGATAAACATGAGCGCTCTTTTTCCCATTCTTAGGTCCTTCGAGGGAGGCGCTCAACACAACGAACAAGGCAATCAGACTATAATGCTTGAACACTCTCACTTAGCCATAGAATTCTATAATTTTAAATTTCGGCGAAGCCCCTAGTGTTCGGAAGACCGAGTTCGGGGCGCTATCCACGCCTAGGCCGGACAAAGCCGACTCCTCGCTCTAAGCGGCATAAGTCTTTAGGGACTCGAAAACCTCTCGAACAGCGACCAGCTCTCGCCTCATCATGACGGTCAGTTTTAGCTTTCTCTACTGAGGTGCTTAGCCCAGCTCAACTGGGGCACAATCGCAGTAGTTCTCCTAGTGCTACCTTAGCCGATATAACGGAACGTAAGGTACCAAAACATAGGAGCCGGGCAAACCCAACTATTGACCCAAGACATGATTCGGAGCCGATGCATATAATGCTATAAGTTCGGGGTGCTGCACTTGTGGAAGTGTTCGGACTTCTCACACCGTATTGTGGGGTACTTAAGCACCTGGCGTATTGGCCGTACCAAAGTGTATGGGTGCAACATGTCATTAATGAACATATATTCATAAAAAAAGAGTAATGTAATAGTAGACGGAAGCTATGCATTGTTTATTATTTAAAAAAAGGCTGCGATCAAAGCAGAATGATACAAATAGTGCAAGAAGCAAAAGATGGGACTATTTAAGATGTCCTTTCCAGGGGCGAGCTGCGAAATGTTAAGTGAAACAGGTATACTGCTCGTTATAGAGACCACCTTAGAGTTCCATAGTGCGGCATAGCTTTTTGCTTCCCTGGCTGTATCGTTTGTGCGGCAATTGTACTGCCGGACAAGCCTTCCGAAGAATGGAGTCCTAAAAATAAGAGAAAATTAAGAAATCAGCAGCCCCTAGTGCGGTTTAAGCCGTGTTTCGGGGGTGTCGTGATGGTGCCCCTCCTACTGTGCCCATGCCATTTCCAGAGCATAGTTATGTACGCGCAACACTGATTTCACAAGTTCGTGAGGGTTAGGGTTGGGGCCGCATTGCTATGCTTGCTCAGAACGTGCTAGGCGGTCTTGTTCTAGGTTACTCCGGGCGCGCTTGACGGTGTCCAGACGTTTAATGGCCGGACTAGAGAATTGCCTTGAGAGGCTGCTTTGTACTTCCGCTGCGATAGCCGCCGTATGCTCCTCGTTCGGAGAGAGCATTTGGTGTTTCCATTGACCATGATGACTCCTTGAGGGCCTGGCATCTTGAGCTTGAGGTATGCATAGTGCGGCACCGCATTGAACTTGGCAAATGCGGTTCGCCCGAGCAGTGCGTGATAGCCACTGCGGAACGGGACTATTTCGAAGATTAACTCCTTGCTTCGGAAATTATTCGGAGATCCGAAGACCACTTCAAGTGTAACTGAGCCTGTACAGTTGGCCTCTACACCTGGTATGACGCCTTTAAAGGTCGTTTTAGTGGGTTTAATCCTCAAGGGATCGATGCCCATTTTCCGCACTGTATCCTGGTAAAGCAGGTTCAGGCTGCTGCCGCCGTCCATTAGGACTCTAGTGAGGTGAAATCCATCAATAATTGGGTCTTGAACCAATGCGGCGAATCCGCCATGATGGATGCTAGTGGGGTGGTCCCTTCGATCAAAAGTGATCGGGCAGGAAGACCATGGGTTGAACTTTGGGGCGACTGGCTCCATCGCGTATACGTCCCTTAGCGCACGCTTCCGCTCCCTCTTGGGGACGTGGGTTGCGTATATCATGTTCACCGTCCACACTTGTGGGGGAAAACCTTTTTGTCCACTGTTGTTCAGCGGGCGGGGCTCCTCCTCGTCATCGCTATGCAGCCCCTTGTCTCTGCTTTCGGCATTTAACTTGCCTACCTGCTTGAACACCCAACAATACATGTTGGCTGGTTTTTCGAGGGTGCCATGTACCTGGCATGAGCGGTCGAGTATTCGGTCCAAACTGGACGGGCCCGGAGTATTTCTTTTGAATGGATTTTTCCGCTGACCGGGTTTAGAGCCTCTGAATCCGGCATTAACTATCGTATCCTCAGCATTGTCGCCGTTAATGCGGTGCTTTTGCTTGTTGCGACGCGACCTGCCACTGCTGTCCTTGGTATCCGAATTACCAGGGCTCTTGGTCATGTTATTGCTGCGAGCTAGCCAGCTGTCTTCTCCCGCGCAAAAGCGGGTCATAAGTGTCGTGAGGGCTGCCATAGATTTCGGCTTTTCCTATCCTAGGTGCCGTGCAAGCCACTCGTCGCGGATGTTATTCTTGAAGGCTGCTAGGGCCTCTGCGTCCGGACAGTCAATGATTTGATTTTTCTTGGTTAGGAACCGTGTCCAGAATTGTCTGGCCGATTCCTTTGGCTGCTGAATTATGTGGCTAAGGTCATCGGCGTCTGGTGGTCACACATAAGTGCCCTGTAAATTGTCGAGGAATGCGGCTTCCAGGTCCTCCCAACAACCAATTGATTGTGCTGGCAAGCTGTTAAGCCAATGCCGAGCTGGTCCTTTAAGCTTGAGTGGGAGGTATTTGATAGCGTGTAGGTCATCACCGCGGGCCATGTGGATATGAAGGAGATAGTCCTCGATCCATACCGCAGGATCTGTTGTGCCATCATATGATTCGATGTTCACGGGTTTGAAACCCTCAGGGATTTGATGATCCATTACTTCATCTATGAAGCATAGTGGGTGTGCGGTGCCTCTGTATTGGGCTATGTCACGATGCAGCTCCAACGAGCTTTGTCTACTGTGTTCGGCCCAGCCGGATTGACTGTATCCGGAGTGACGATTACCGTCTCGTGCCGTGGGGCGCCCACGCGATCCGTAGATCGATCTTGTTTGCCTTGCCTTGTCCTCTAATATATCTCGCAGGTCTGGCGCATTTTCCCGTGCCTTGGTATTTTTTGAGCGGCGCCGGGGTGCGGCTTGAGTGGAGGGCCAAGAGGCTTCTCTGTCGCGCCCATGGGGTGGCCGATCGGCCGCATCATGCGCTGGTGATGTAGGTTTAGGTGCTTCCTCCTCTAGTCGGGGTAGCAACCTGCGCTTTGGGTAGCTCTTGGAGGGGCGTTCGAGTTCATACTCTTCAGCCGCAAGGACTTCAGTCCATCTGTCGGCTAACAAATCTTGATCAGCTCTAAGCTGTTGCTCTTTTTTCTTGAGGCTGCTCGTCGTGGCCATAAGCCTGCATTTGAAACGCTTTTGTTCAACGGGATCCTCCGACACGACAAATTCATCGTCGTCGAGGCTTGCCTCGTCTTCGGAGGGAGGCATATAATTATCGTCCTCGACCTCTCTGTCTGCGCTCTCTCATGAGGGCTGGCTTCTCCATCCTCCTGTGCTGAATCTTGCTGGAGGTGGTTGTCTTCAGCACTGTGCGGGGTGTTATTATCTCCCGTGCCGGAATCACCGTTTTTGCTTTGGCGGGATTTAGAGTGGCGCCGCTGACGCCGGCGCTTAGGCTGCTTCTTGGAGGGGTCATCCTCCGCTGTTCCATCGCCATTGCCTTCTTTTGGGGCGTCCACCATGTATATATCATACGACGAGGTGGCTTTCCAGTTCCCTATAGGCGCTGGTTCTTGATCGTCTCCTGCATCGGCATCCATACCGTCGATGTCTTCGGAGTCGAAGTCGAGCATGTCGGTTAAATCATCGACAGTGGCTACGAAGTGGGTGGTGGGTGGGCTTTGAATTTCATCCGCATCCCAACCTCACTGACCATAGTCCGGCCAGGGCTCTCCTGATAAAGAAAGAGACTTTAGTGAATTCAGAATATCGCCCAAGGGCAAGTGCTGAAAGATGTCCGCGGCGGTGAACTCCATGATCGGCGCGGAGGGCTCGGAGTCTAGAGAGGAGTCCAGCTCCTTGGAGTCACGGGCTTCGCAGAGAATAGGGCTGGTGTTCGGCTCGATCGCCGTAGAGATTGCAGCCCCCGAGGCGGTGTCCAACCACCCATCCTCGATTGGCACAGTTGGCTCCGAATTATGGGTCGGAGCTGATGCGGGTGCGGCCTCCAGGGCACTGTTCGGCGGCAGAGCTAGATCATGCCCATCGTGACAGTGCGGCGCGCTCGTCTACGGCTCAAACCCGTCGAAGATCAAGTCTTCTCGGAGGTCGGCTGTGTAGTTCAAACTTCCAAATCTGACCTGATGGCCAGGGGCGTAGCATTCGATCTTCTCTAGATGGCCAAGCGAATTGGCCTGTAGTGCAAAGCCGCCAAATACGAAGATCTGTCCAGGGAGAAAAGTCTCACCCTGGATCGCATCGTCGTTGATGATCGGAGGATCCATCGGGCCTAAAAGTGACGACACGGAGGAACTCTCAATGAAAGCACCAATGTCGGTGTCAAAACCGGCGGATCACGGGTAGGGGGTCCTGAACTGTGCGTCTAGGCGGATGGTAACAGGAGGCAGGGGACACGATGTTTTACCCAGGTTCGGGCCCTCTTGATGGAGGTAAAACCCTACGTCATGCTTGATTAATATTGATGATATGGGTAGTACAAGAGTAGATCTACCACGAGATCAAGGAGGCTAAACCCTAGAAGCTAGCCTATGGTATGATTGTTGTTCGTCCTACGGACTAAAACCCTCCGGTTTATATAGACACCGGAGAGGGCTAGGGTTACACAGAGTCGGTTACAATGGTAGGAGATCTACATATCCGTATCACCAAGCTTGCCTTCCACGCCAAGGAAAGTCCCTTCCGGGCACGGGACGAAGTCTTCAATCTTGTATCTTCATAGTCCAATAGTCCGGCCAAAGGATATAGTCCGGCTATCCGGACACCCCCTAATCCAGGACTCCCTCACCCCGGTTCAGAAGCGCCAATCTGAGGTCTCCCCCACTTCTGACAATTCTTATCCCAAGGCAGGTTAATTTAGACAACCTCTTAATTCGCCCGATTCAAATTATCAGGTGACACCTCCCTCATCTTCTGGCGAGTCAACAGCAACCCAACTCCCTCCCCTTAAAACTGTAGCTGGGTAAGCATTCAAACCCTTTCTTCAAATGCGTTGCAAATCTTGAATAAGATGCTAAACCTCTTTTAATTTTGTTTGCAGAGCCAAAGCCAGACCCAGCAAGAAAGCTCGGGTCAACAATCCGTCAAAAGACCAGGCGGTTTTTGAAGAAGAGCAAATAGGTGAACCGGACCAAACTCATGAACCGGAGGATCCTCATCCTGAAGCTACCTTTGACGAACCGCCCCTTCAAGACCAGAATATTGATGAACAACCAGAAGCTGATCCTGCTGTGCCTAACACTGAACCGGCAGCTCCAAACCGGGCTAGTCCGGTGAGACGTACTAACACTCCATCATCACCCGCAAAAATTACTGAAGGCCAAGGAGATGATGTTATCATTACTGGCATGGGCCACAACTCTCCTGGCCATCCTGTAATCTTGGCCCAACATAGTGCCAAAGAAGAGCGTGCTGCCAGGGAAAAGGGTAAATGGAGCACTGACTTATCAAGCTATGCTCATCTCAGTGCTGAAGAACTTCACTCCAGTTTTTTGAACCGTCTGCACTCAAACCATGACTATGAAGCCGGTTTGGTGAACCTGATGAAGGAACGCTACAAGGTATTTTCATCTCCCTTTATTTCTTGATTCCAAAGTTGAAACACTAGCCCAAGTAGCCCCCAAGGGCCGTTTTATGATGTTAATCTTAAACCAGGACTTTGTAATACTTTAATACCCTCCTGCTGATCCTCAAAATGTCAGGTCCTTCGTGAAAACAAAACCGATACTTTACCAATGTAATTATGTAGCTTTCCTCAGTGTAGCCCCCAAAGGCCGGTTTAGCTTTGCGAGGTAATCCGGGTCTTGAATCCATGCGTCCATATTGAACAGTTGTACGTTAGCCCCCAAGTGTCAAGGATAATGCTTGCATTGTTCTGGAGACTTTAAAAAGATGTATTGATAATAGAGCAAATAGGCATTAGCCCCCAAGTACGAAGTGCATAACTTGTTATACGCTTAGTACTTAGAAAAGATATATCATGTTGTTGACATATCTTCGCTATTACAGGCCGAGCTAAGCAATAGAGATGCCCGAACTGCCGATTTGCACGAGAACATGAAGTCCCAACAAGCAGAGGCTGTGAAAGCCAAGGAGGAGCTGACGAAAGCCCTGACAGCTATGGAAAAGCTAAAGGAGTCTTTTAACAAAGAAAGTGCTGACTGGGAAACCGAAAAGGCCAGTTTAACCAAAAGAGCTGAGGATGCCAAAGCAGCTCTGAAGCCAGTTGTAAATGAACTAACTGGCTTGAAGCGGCAAATCAACGCCATGACGTCCGTTGTATTTGGTAAGTATCTCCTTATGCTGTTTGTCCAATTCATGAGATCTGATTGTTTACCAGTCTGGCTGACATTAAACCATGATAGGCACTCGCATTACTCATCTGGGCGTTGATATGCGGATGAAGCTTAAAGCGGCGTACACCTTAATAGAACAGCTTTACTCTAGATCCCAGCATGCGATATGCACTGCAGCCTACAATAAACCGGCACCAACACTGATAAAAGAAACCCTTGAGAAGTTGGCCATGCTACCAACCCGGATTACTGTACTGAAGAAAGCAGCCGCAAGAGCAGGAGCGCTGACCGCACTAATCCGGGCCAAAGCATGGATTCCGGATCTTGAAGCGGATGACATCATTAAAGGATATCCAGGTGTGAAGGAGGACAGTTCAAACTTCGACAATGATGATCTCCAAAGGCTGACAAAGGAGATGCGGCCAATAGCCAGCAAACTGGCAGAAGACACAGATTTATCTCATTTCCAGCCGGCTTACGACACTAAAGGGAAGAGACAGCCTGCCGAAATCCATGAAGTCAAGGAACTTGTGCCTCTAATCCGTAAACATACTTACACTCCTGGCATTAACCCCTCCAGCCTTATCCATGAAGAAGCCATGTTTCAAGCTTTAACCGGAATCGATTGGTCAACGGTTGATTTCCAGCGTCTGGGGAGGGATGAAGAAGAAGTGATTGCACCAAATGATCCTCAACCGTCAAGCCGTCCAGACGAAGCATCTTAAACCGGCCGCCGGTTTACCAGCTATTGTGTGCCACTACTTAGAAACAATTATTCAATTGGAGCCGTTTTGAAGCTTCTTGTAATAGAATAGCAAAAACCCCATTATCCGTCATGCCATTGAGCATGTTTTGTGGTGCTTTGATATTGTGAGAACTTGCTCCACTTTTGGAATTCATGTATCAATAATCCTTTATGTTCCTGCATATGAAAACTAAAAAGCATCCTAGTGGTTTACCACTAGACGGGTTATGATGCCCAAAATCCATACACAACTTGGATGGATAGCCAAAGTTTGTAGTAATCCGATAAAATAAGTAATACATGTGATATACCTCGTTGGCTGACCAACTGCTTGTATGGTAGAGGTAAAAACATTAATCCGGAGTGTTGATAACTCCTGGCCCTCTTGCCGGTTCATGTAGAAATCATATTGGGCTAAAAAGCCGTTGATTTGTCCGTATAAGGTTGGTGACATCTAGTCAAGACCAGTCCGGAGCAATTTGCTACCCATTTAGAATCTGATCATGTACTAACAATGAAGCGCTGAAAGTCATGCCGGTTTGTAATGAACACCGGTTTGTCAGAAAAAATGTTTATAAATCCCTTATCAAAAGATGTTAAAACAACAAATAGAAAAGAAATATGCAAGGATTTTCATGGGATGCCAGGCCCTAAATCGAGGCTTTTCATGGGCTGCCAGGCCGCTGAGTTAAACCATTTTGCAAAGCCTTTTTAAGATGGACCTCAATCTTTAACCAATCACCGATTTAACTTTGACAAGTTCAGGGTCCATGGGATTGACTTGTCAAATGTTCGATGGGTCATACCAGGTTTACCTAGACGGAGTGACTTACTTAAAGAGGCAGGATAACCCGGGGTTTTAGGTGAATACACCTGGCTTCCAAGCCTGGCTTGATAGCCTATTACAAGGGTTCAAAACTCATTGTTCTTTTAGAAGCAAAGAGCCCCCAGGTAACATGTGAGCTGTGCTCGGTGGTTACCTATGTTTGAGCTGTGCTTAATGCAACAGACTCTCTTTGGCTCCACATAATTTCCTTTTGTCTTAACGCCTATCAAGAGGTGTAGCTATGGCGTGATAACAACCAAGCCCCCAAGTGATATCCCTTTGTGGTGTTAAACTGATCAAGAGGTGTAGCTATGGTGTGACAACAACCAAGCCCCTTAGTGATATCCCTTTGTGGTTTAAAACCGATCAAGAGGTGTAGCTATGGTTCAGATATGACCAAGCCCCCTAGTGATTTTCTTTATATCTGTGCAGCTGCAGAGACCGGTTTAACAAAACTCCTCTTTGTCAGTAGAAACTCTTGTAAGCACACACATGATGTAAAAAGAACAGAGACCCCACTTTATTCGAGGCTCCGGTTTATTATATAATATATACATTGTCATAAATATGTACATATGAAGAGCCTGTGGCTCAAGTATAGTAAGGCCGAAGAAGAGCTATATTCCATGGCCGCTTGGTCTCCTCCTCCGATTTACGTGAGTCTTTGTGCTCTCAAACATCAATGAGGTAGTATGACCCGTTGTGCAGATTCTTGCTGACCACAAAAGGTCCTTCCCAAGGTGGGGATAATTTGTGCATATCAATCTAATCCTGGATGAGCCGGAGCACCAGATCACCCTCTTGAAAAGTTCCGGTCTTAACCCGGCGGCAGTGATAACATCGGAGATCTTGTTGATAAATCGCCGAATGTGCTGCTGCAATATCACGCTCCTCATCTAACAGGTCCAGGGAATCCTGACGTGCCTTCTCATTATCAGCTTCAACATAAGCTGCCACACGGGGCCAGTCGTGACGAATGTCACTAGGAAGAACTGCCTCCGCTCCATAAACCATGAAGAAAGGTGTGTAACCCGTAGATCTGTTGGGTGTGGTGTTGATGCTCCATAACACAGAAGGTAAATCTTCAACCCAACAACCCGGTGTCTGTTTCAAAGGAACCATAAGCCGCGGTTTAATACCTCGCAAAATTTCTTGATTTTCCCTCTCCGCTTGACCATTAGATTGGGGGTGAGCCACCGATGCTATATCAAGCCGGATGTGCTCACGTTGGCAAAATTCCTCCATCTCTCCCTTTGACAGATTAGTACCATTATCAGTTATAATACTGTGTGGAAAGCCAAACCGGAATATCACCTTTTTGATGAACTGAACCGCCGTGGCCGCATCACACTTACTGACTGGCTCTGCTTCCACCCATTTAGTGAATTTGTCAACTGCCACTAACAAGTGGGTCTTTTTGTCCCTGGATCGCTTGAAGGGTCCAACCATATCAAGCCCCCAAGTCGCAAACGACCAAGTTATTGGAATCATCCTCAACTCCTGAGCTGGAATATGAGCACGGCGTGCAAATTTTTGACAACCGTCACATCTTTTGACTAAATCCCCCGCATCAGCGTGAGCTGTTAACCAATAAAAACCATGGCGAAAAGCTTTTGCTACCAAAGACTTTGAACCGGCGTGGTGACCACAATCCCCTTCATGGATTTCTCACAAAATCTCACAACCCTCTTGAGGAGAGACACAACGCTGAATTGCCCCTGAGATGTTGTAATGATGCAACTCTCCGTTGAGTATGGTCATCGACTTAGAACGCCGGATTATCTGTCGGGCCGAGGTTTCATCCTCCGGTAACTCGCCCCGGTTCATGTAAGCCAGGTATGGGATTGTCCAATCCGGTATGACATGCAAAGCTGCCACCAATTGAGCCTCCAAATCAGGAATAGCCAACTCCTCCTCTGTTGGTACCTTGACCGACGGATTATGCAGCACGTCAAGAAAGACATTTGGTGGGACCGGTTTACGTTGAGAACCAAGGCGGCTTAAAGCGTCCGCCGCTTCGTTCTTTCGCCGGTCTATATGGTCCACTTGATAACCCTTGAAGTGACCAGCCACTATGTCCACCTCTCGTCGATATGCAGCCATGAGTGGGTCTTTAGAATCCCAAGTGCCAGACACATGTTGAGCCACCAGATCTGAATCCCCAAAGCACTTAATCCAGCTTATGTTCATCTCCTTAGCCATCCGAAGACCGTGGAGTAAGGCCTCATACTCAGTTGCATTGTTAGTACAAGGGAACATTAAACGGAGGACATAACAAAACTTGTCACCTCATGGGGAAGTTAGTATGACTCCATCCCCGAGCCCTCCAACTATCTGGATCCATCAAAATGAATAGTCCAATACGTGTTATCTGGCTTTTCCTCTGGTGCCTGCAACTCTGTCCAATCATTGATGAAATTCACGAGCTCTTGGGATTTAATTGCTGTGCGAGGCGTGTATTTGAGCCCGTGAGGCCCAAGCTCAATAGCCCACTTAGCAATCCGGCTAGTCGCTTCTCTGTTTTGAATGATATCTCCCAGAGGGGCTGAACTGACCACTGTGATAGGATGACCTTGAAAATAATGTTTGAGCTTCCGGCTTGCCATAAACACTCCATACACCAACTTCTGCCAATGTGGATACCTCTGCTTTGATTCAATGAGCACCTCACTGATATAATAAACCGGACGTTGAACCGGATATTCCTTTCCAGCTTCCTTGCGCTCCACCACAATAGCCACGCTAACAGCTCGGGCATTAGCAACCACATACAGCAATAACGGCTCTTTATCGATCGGGGCTGCAAGCACAGGCGGTTCAGCTAACTGCCTCTTCAGATCCTCAAATACTTTATCAGCCGCCTCACTCCAGTTAAATCATCTGTTTTCTTTAGCATCTGATATAGAGGGATAGCCTTCTCCCCAAGACGACTGATAAACCGGCTCAAAGCCGCAATCTGGCCGGCCAAACATTGAATGTCATTGATACACACTGGTTTAGCCAAAGATGTAATTGCTGTGATCTTTTCCGGATTAGCCTAAATGCCTCTGTTTGACACCAGAAAACCCAAGAGTTTGCCTGCCGGGACACCAAAGACACACTTTTCCGGATTGAGCATCATCTTGTAAACCCGGAGGTTGTCAAAGGTTTCTCTCAAATCATCTATCAATGTTTCCTCCTTCCTGGACTTTATCACAATATCATCTATATACGCATGAACATTGCACCCAATCTGCTTATGAAGACAATTCTGAACACAGGTTGATAAGTCGCCTGGGCACTCTTGAGCCCAAAAGGCATAGAGACATAGCAGAAGGCTCCAAAAGGAGTTATAAAAGCCGTCTTCTCCTGGTCCTTAACTGCCATTTTGATCTGATGATAACCAGAATAAGCGTCCAGAAAACACAAACGGTCACAACCCGCCGTAGCATCAATAATCTGATCAATACGGGGGAGGGCAAAGGGATCTGCAGGGCAAGCCTTGTTCAAGTCTGTGTAATCTACACACATACGCCAAGTGCCATTTTTCTTAAGAACTAGCACCGGATTAGCCAACCACTCCGGGTGAAAGACCTCCATGATAAACCCTGCGGCCAACAACCGAGCTACCTCTTCACCAATAGCCTTGCGCCTTTCTTCATTGAAGCGGCGGAGAAACTGCCGGACCGGTTTAAACTTAGGATCAATGTTAAGTGTGTGCTCAGCGAGTTCCCTTGGTACACCTGGCATGTCAGAAGGTTTCCATGCAAAGATGTCCCGGTTCTCACGGATGAACTTGATGAGCGCGCTTTCCTATTTGGGATCCAGGTTAGCGCTGATGCTAAACTGCTTGGATGAATCACCAGGAACAAAATCAATCATCTTAGTATCTGTGGCCGATTTAAATTTCAACGCCGGATTGTGTTCCATAGTTGGCTTTTTCAAAGAAGTCATATCTGCCGGATCAACTTGGTCTTTATAAAACTTCAGCTCCTCCGTGGCACAAACCGACTCAGCATAAGCCGCATCACCTTCCTCACATTCCAAAGCGATCTTCCTGCTTCCGTGTACTGTGATGGTCCCGTTATGACCTGGCATCTTAAGCTGTAGATAAACATAACACGGCCTCACCATGAACTTAGCGTAAGCCGATCGCCCAAACAAAGCGTGATACGGACTTTTGATTTTCACCACCTCAAAAGTCAATGTTTCTGATCTTGAATCATGATCATCTCAAAAAGCCACCTCTAAGGCTATCTTGCCCACTGGATATGCAGACTTACCAAGCACCACGCCATGAAAAACAGTGTTTCATGGTTTAAGATTCTTATCTGTCAACACCATACGATGGAAGGTATCATAATATAAAATGTTGATACTACTTCCCCCATCCATGAGTACCTTAGTGAACTTATATCCCCCAACTTGAGGGGCCACCACTAAGGCCAGATGACCCGGATTGTCAACCCGGGGCGGGTGATCCTCTCTACTCCATAAAATGGGTTGCTCAGACCAGCGCAAATACTGAGGCACCGCCGGTTCAACAGAGTTCATTGCCCTCTTGTGAAGCTTCTGATCACGCTTACACAAGCTAGTGGTGAAGACATGATATTGCCCACTATTTAACTGCTTAGGATTGCTCTGATAACCCGACTGCTGCTGCTGCTAGTTCCCCTGATGGTTGTAACCTCCCTGGTTACCTTGGTTCCCTTGATTTCTGTGTCCGGTTTGATTGCCCTGAAATCTTGAAGCGGAGTTGCCGCCTCCGTAACCCGGCCCGTGGTAACCACCTCCTGAACCGCCGGGTGGACCATTATCGTACTGAAACATATTGGAGTTCTTGAAATCTCGCATGATATAACAATCCTTCCAAAGATGCGATGATGGCTTCTCCTTTGATCCATGCTTTGGACAGGGTTGATTTAACAGGCGCTCCAGATTGGGGCCTGAATCTCCGCCCCTCTGGGGCTGCCCACCCTTACGGTGCTGACCATTCTCCTGAGCATTGGTGTTAGCCACAAAGTCCAAACTGTTGTCAGCCTTGCGTTTACCATTGTTCCCATGGCCTGCCGGATTATGCTGCTGACCCTTGGTGTTGCCGTTCTTTTTTCCTTTCCCAGGTTTGTCCTCCTCTGAGTCATGGTCTTTGGTATTATCTGAATCAGCGTATTTAACCAAAGTGGCCATAAGCGTTGACATATCATTGCAGTGACGTTTGAGTCTTCCTAACTTCGGTTTGAGCGGCAGAAAATGGCAATTGCCCTCCAATGTTAGCACTGCAATATCTGCATTGATATGATCCGATGAATGCAAAATAGCTGAGACCCACTTTACCCAATGGGTCGTGGACTCCCCATCCTCTTGGACACAAGCGGCCAGATCCACAATTGACATGGGCTGCTTACAAGTATCTTTGAAGTTCTGGATAAATCGGTGCTTCAATTCGGCCCATGATCCGACAGAGTTAGTTGGTAAGCTCTTCAGCCAAGTACGAGTTGTTCCTTCCAACATCATGGTGAAGTATTTAGCACATACCGCTTCATCCACATCTAACATCTCCATTGCCATCTCGTAACTTTCAACCCATGCCTCTGGTTGCAGATCGGTGGTGTCATTGGGTACCTTACGAGGTCCTTTGAAATCCTTGGGCAGTCGCACATTACGCAAAGCGGGGGTGAGACACGGCACCCTAAGGAACTGAATACCACACCTGGCTCTACTGAAGCGGTAGGGTGAACCGGTGTGGGTTGACGGGCTCCGTGCAGAGCTGCTAACTCGGCCTCTCGACATGCGCGACCATGATCCACCACATCCTACGCATTAGCACCTCCCCCTGCCGGGTTGTGCCCCCGCGGCGAGTTACGGCGACGTGCACTGCTTGACACGGCCGGTTCATCCTCAATGTGCCTGCTGTAGCTCCGGCTTGGATGGGGGGGTGGAATGAATCCTCTCACGACTATGCGAATATGCTTGTTGCTGGTTCAGAGCTGTTTGAAGGAGATCTCTGGCCCGTCTTGCCTCAACCGCAACTGGTGATTCACCGTCGGTTGGGAGGGCTGCCAACCATGAGGCGGCAGCCACAATGTTGTCCAACGGGTTGGAGTAATGCCCGGGGGGTGTTGGAACATACTGTGGCACAACATTGTTCTGAGGGGCGGGTCCATCATGCACGGCTGAACCGGCACTCCTGTCCCTGGCGCCTCCGTCCGGTTTAATATTGGCTGGTTACTAGTTCCTACTCCTGGCGTATTGAAGAGATTTCTTGGCTCATAACTCAGCGGGAGATGCGATCGGTATCTTCTTCTCATGACTTCCTCTGAAGCATTCTGATCCAGCCTAAGCCGGTAGGCCTGAGCTTCCAACTCGGCCCGTTCTGTAGCCATCCTAGCGTTCTCTGCCGCTAGGTCCGCTTTAGCCTGAGTTATCTGATCTTGCACCTTTGCGACCTCCATGTTGTGCTGATCTCGGGCTGCTACGTCCACCTCTGCGGACATCAATGTTGCCAAAGCATCGAACAAGTCAGACAGAAGTTGAGCCAGAGGTGGCATAGAGCTCCTTGCCCCCGCTAGCGTGGCCGTTGCTGAACCGGAGAGCATTACTGCGGCGGTTGAAGAGTGGGGCGCTGACTGTGTACCGGCCATGAAGATAGCGGCCCGGTTTGGCAGATCAGGGGAGTCCGGAATACTATTGCCCTCGGAGCCTCCACTAATCCGGCCATCCTGCAACTGATAGAGCGGTTCGGTTTTTCCAGAAGATACGTCATCGGAGCGTACTACGGTTTCTCCATGGATGACACCTACGAAAACATGCTTTGCCATGGGCTGAACAGGAGAAGGGCTTGCACGTTGAGCTGTCTCGATGATGTCGGTGCAGGTGTCCAACTCAAGGCCCGGTTCGCCAATCTTGCCGATTGTCAGGACCCCGATTCTAAGTCACACCGATCTAGCCTGTAACACCTCATATCACTTTGCGGCCTCACGCACGGTATTCCCATGGGTGTCGCCTTACCATGGCCCGGGACCGTTTGCGCCTTTTGGCTCACGTATATGATAGTGTCGCTAGCATCCATATGACAGAGTACCCGGGCCGACATGACTAGTCGTGAACCCGAAGTGGCACTAACTTACGGGGACAGGCATACATGAATCAACATCGAGCATGTCGGTCAGCAGCGTGTGAATCTAGGATGTAGCAACTGGGCTAACAGGACTCCGGGAACCCGAGCTGTAGCACGCGAGCAGGACTCCGGATGTCACCGTGTGACATTTCCCCGAAGGGACAGACACAGGAACGAAGTGAATCACATGCTGGCCAGTCAAGTGTTCCGGAGCAGTAGTGCTGGGCTAGCAGGACTTCGGTGAACCGGGCTGTAGCGGACTACTATGGCTCATGGAAGCACAAGACTACATCTCCCCATCAGAGAGGCTACCAAGGATAAACAACTAGTTTGTTGGATCCCACACATACCAAGCATTTCAATCATACACACAATATGCTCGATATGTGTAAATACAACATGGCATCACAACATAACTCTACGACTCAAGTATTTATTCATTACTCTGAGGAGCGAGATATTACAAACATAGGTCTCATGACCCAACATTCAGAGCATACAAGTCAAAGCACACGCGGAAGCTTAACATGACTGAGTACAGACATCTAAAAATGAAAAAGGCTGAGAAGCCTGACTATCTAAAAGATCCTGCTCAGGGCACAAGATCGTAGCTGAGGTATCAAGCTAAACGTCGGGGTCCACGTGGAACTACTAGCGAGACTGACATCTCTCTACAAAACATAAATTAAGCAAACGTGAGTACAAGTGTACCCAGCAAGACTTACATCAGAACTAACTACATATGCATCAGTATCAATAAAGGGTGGTGGAGTTTGACTGCAGCAAGCCAGCTTTGACTCAGTGGCTAACCTGAACTACGACTGCAAGTAACTCTTTTGAGGTGGCACACATGAGTCCACAAATTCACCATACCAATACACCATTATGGTTCCGCTCCCGTCTCCCTGCGAGAACGCCATCCATAGCACTCACACTTATCTTGCGCATTTTAGAGTATCCACTTTCACTTGTCTATGAACTATGCAAGGGGTCCAAGTTTCCATATCCGAGGAATCTGGCTATTCGAATAGATAATGATAACCCTGTAGGGGTGTACTTCTTCACACACGCTCTCGCCACTTATCGCCCTGTACACGTCATGTACCTTGGCAACCTTCAAGCAGAAGCCGGTGAGGGAGTCGTCCACGACCTGACTAACCAACAAGTCTCTAGTCCAGGTTTATCGCCTATTCGGGTTCCATCCGCAAGGAGATCCGGCCGGGGTGTCACTCACGGCCCCAAATGATGTGAGCAGGGTTCCCAAGCCCACCATCCGGGTGCCACTTGGTACACCGTGCCACCGTGCCTAGTCTGTCCCAAGCCCACCTGTATCGGGTGCCACTTGGTAGACTACTAACACTACCTAGAAACACCAGAAACTAGTTGCAACTCCTGGACAGAGATCGAGTTGATTAATAAGCCGAGAGGGGCCGAGTTACCGGAACCCAATGTGTGGTAATAACTGTTCATGGATCACAAACACAGAACTTAGTTCCTGAGGACGGCTGCAATGAGACAACCCACCATGTACTCCTACATAGCCTCTCACCACTACCTTTACCAAATCGTGTTCACACACTTAGCTCACACACAGTAGGACATGTTCAACACCATTCCAATTCATCCCCGATGAATCAGACCTGACTCAACTCTAAGCAGTAGCAAGAATGACAAACAAGCATGAATGAGTAGGCACATCAGGGCTCAAACAACTCCTACTCATGCTAGTGGGTTTCATCTATTTACCGTGGCAATGACAGGTCATGCAAGGAAAGGGGTTCAACTACCGCAACATGTAACAGTTAAATCGTTGTTGTCCTAATGCAGTAAAAGAGAGCAGGAGCGAGAGAGTGGGGTTGTATCGGAATGAACAAGGGGGTTTTGCTTGCGTGGCACTTCTGAAGATAATATAGCTCTTCATCAGTGTCATCGATCACGTCGTCGGAACGCCGTCTACCGAGAGGGGACAAGCACCGACAAACAAAGAAGAGACACAATCAATGCAATGCACAATATGATGCATGATCCTGACATGGCAATAAGATGTGGTTTGAGCTAATGCAACTAGCAACAGGTTAAATGAAGTTGGTTTGAACCCTAGGTTCAAATTCAAACTCCATATGTGAAGGTTTAAATGCCATTATAAGATTTGGCCTAAACAGCAACCATAAGTTGTTCTATCATGCATGAAAAAGGTACAGATGGATAGATTGGATTTTTCTGATCATTTTTCATATATAAATTATTTCATTCCGAGTTACGGATGAATTTATATGAATTTTTGAAGTTTATACTATTTTCTGGAATTTCCTGAGTAAGAATAAATCCAGAAAAACCTATTACTGCGTCAGCATTGCATCATGCTGACCTCAGCAGGTCAACAGGCGCCGTCCAGGTCAAACCTGACCAGTGGGGACCACTGGTCAGTGACACATCTAACTAACAGCGTTAGTTAGTGTTAGATCAAGCACTAATCTAGGTTAATTAGCTCTAACTAAACCTAACTAAGAATTAACAGGGGCGGGCCCACGCGTGAGTGACCCTGGGGGGGTCAAACAAGGGTCAAACCCGGGTCAACTCACCGGAGTTGACCTGTGGCTCGTCGCCAGCGGAGACAGAGACGGCGGAGGGCGCCGGGTTTCGCCCTCCGGCGACGAAAAGAGCGGCGGAGGGGCTCTACGAGACGCCCAGGCTCGCGCGCATCCATTGCGGCCAGCGGCAGCAGCTGGGGTGCACTACAGTGATGGCAGTGATGGTAACTGCGGCGGCCGGAACTACGGGTTCAAGCAGGGCGAGGCCACAGAGGACGGAGGGCTGGCTAAGGGGCTCACTGAGCTCCTGAAGATGCTAGGAGCACGGTGCCGTGCTCGGTTTCGAGCCTCAGTGGCTGCAGTGATGGCGGTGACATCGCCGGTGGCGTGGAATTCTCGGCCAAGACGGGGCTATGGCCTAGAGGTCGAAAGCGACCAGGGGAGAAGGGGGAGACGACTCGGGGGCTGACCGTGAGTCCGTTTGGAGGGTCAGTGGGCTCGAGGGCGGCCGGAGTGCAGCGAATCGACGGCGAGGGGCTCGGGTGCCCAAGGTTGAAGACGACCGCGATGAAGATGAAGCAGGGCCTCCTGGCATCTAGTAGCTCGATTGGGAGGACGAGGAGGTTCTGGCGGTTCTTCTGGACTCGGCGGAAGGGTGAGGGGTGCCCGGTGGCCGCGGTGGTGCTCGTCGGCAGCAGCGGGTCTGTTCGGTGGTGCTGCGCGGAGAAAGCAGAGGAGGGGAAGAGGTCCAGGGGGGAGAGGGAAGAGGTGCAAGGGGGTGCGAGGCGTCTCCAGGCGAGCAGCTGGACTCGCGGGGACGCTGCCAGCGCAAAGCAGGAGGTGGAGGCCTCCCAGCGCGCGCGTGCGTCTTTGCCTCTACCTACTAGCAGAGGAAGACGACGAGCGAGGAGGTAAGTGGGCTGGGCCTAGCTGGGCCGGTCCTGTTGGGCCACCAGGTAAGTGGACCAGGTGAGTTCTGTTCTTTTTTAATTTTCTGTTCTGTTTCCCTTTTCATTTTACTTTGCCACTGTTTTCAAATTCAAAATAATTTCAAACAGTGCCAAAACATTCTGAGATATTTCATGTTACCTCTCTGGACTATTCCAAAAGTACATAAAACATTTCAAAGCATTTGAAAATATATTCATTATATATTATGAATATATCCCCAAATCAATAGATTATTGATTTAAATTTAGAGACCAAATAATTCCTTAAAAATGTTCCAGAATTTTGGTTTGATATATAACTCTTGCCAAAATTCACAAAACTATTTTTTAGGGCATTTTGGATTCATAGAATGCAATTTAAAGGGTTCTTGCCCTTCTTTTAATCAGATTTCTGAGGTTTCAACAATCCTCAATTCAAGTTTCGGAAATTTAAACATGATGCAAGCAAGATGCAAACACTAGGCAACACCAGAAGCTAGGGATGTGACACCTATGAAGACGTGAATCCCACCAAAGGGGACCCGGTACCCGTATTCAACTGAATCGGCCTCGGGGCCCCATCCTGCGTTGTCGATGTAGAGCTTGCCGCGACGACTCTTCGTCATCCGGCCCATAGCGTATCCCTTGAGTCCATCAAAGCTGCCCTTTAAGAACTCGAAACCATCGTGCGATAGCCCCACGGTGGGCACCAACTGTCGTGGGTTTGTCAGGCAGATGTCCTCATGAAAGGACTTAGTCGTGGAGCCATCACAACGGGTTAGCTTAAAGGGGTTAAACCGGACGAGGGGACACGGGGAGTTTATACTAGTTCGGCCCCTTCGGTGAAGGTAAAAGCCTACGTCTAGTTGTGATTGGTATTGCTAGAGTTTCGTTGACCAGGGAGCGAATCTGCTTTGACTGGCTCTCGAGTTGTTGTGTCTCGTCCCTAAACCGCTACCGGGTCGTCCCCTTATATACATAGGTTGACGCCCGCCGGTTTATAGAGTCCCGAAGCCGGATCATAAACGTGTCCGGTTCGGTCTCTATACTTCCTATCTTACAATGCAAGTTACATAATAAGGTCGGTCTACATCTACAGGCCTTAACTCGCCTTTGGGCCTTGGGCCTTCATAAAGCGCCATCATTCTTACGTCTTCATGGGCTTCTAATCTTCATAAAGTTAATCCAGCTATTCCTGGCTGGTTTACGCCCAGCAGTAATATCCCCAACACTAACAGTTAGCCATAGTAGTAGAAGTAATAGTTGGCAAAACAACTTCATGAAGACACGATGATGGAGATCATGGTGTCATGCCGGTGACGATGGTGATCATGCCGCGCCTCGAAGATGGAGATCAAAGGCGCAAGATGATATTGGCCATATCATGTCACTTTATGATTTGCATGTGATGTTTGTCATGTTTACATCTTATTTGCTTAGAATGATAGTAGCATAAATAAGATGAACCCTTACTAAAATTTCAAGGAAAGTGTTCCCCCTAACTATGCACCATTGCGAAGGTTCATTGTTTCAAATCACTATGTGATGATCGGGTGTGATAGATTCTAACGTTCACACACGACGAGTGTAAGCCAGATTTACACATGCAAAACACTTATGTTGACTTGATGAGCCTAGCATGTACACACATGGCCTTGGAACACGAGAGACCGAAAGGTCGAACATGAGTTGTATAGTAGATACGATCAACATGAAGATGTTCACCGTTGATGACTAGTCCGTCTCACGTGATGATCGTACATGGCCTAGTCGATTCGGATCATGTATCACTTAGATGACTAGAGGGATGTCTATCTGAGTGGGAGTTCATTAAATAATTTGATTAGATGAACTTAATTATTATGAACTTAGTCTAAAATGTCTTTACAATATGTCTTGTAGATCAAATGGCCCACGCTAATGTTGCCCTCAACTTCAACGCGTTCCTAGAGAAAACCAAGCTGAAAGACGATGGTACCAACTATACGGATTGGGTACGTAACTTGAGGATCATCCTCATAGCCGCCAAGAAAGCATATGTCCTTGAAGCACCGCTAGGTGACGCACCCATTTTCCCAGCAACCCAAGACGTTATGAACGCCTGGCAGTCGCGTAGTGATGATTACTCCCTGGTTCCGTGCGGCATGCTTTACAGCTTAGAACCGGGGCTCCAAAAGCGTTTGGAGCAGCACATAGCATATGAGATGTTCCAAGAGCTGAAAATGGTTTTCCAAGCTCATGCCCGGGTCAAGAGATATGAAGTCTCTGACAAGTTCTACAATTGTAATATGGAGGAAAACAGTTCTGTCAGCGAACATATACTCAAAATGTCTGGGTTACACAACCGCTTTTCTCAGCTGGGAGTTAATCTTCCAGATGACTCGGTCATTGACAGGATCCTCCAGTCGCTTCCACCTAGCTACAAGAGCTTTGTGATTAACTACAATATGCAAGGGATGGAGAAGTCTATTCCTGAGTTATATTCAATGCCTTAGGTTCTCGGTGTTGATCTAGACGGTGCTCCGGAGAATGCACCCGAGTTGTCCTGCATACCCACTGACTAATTCTTTGGGCGCCGTTGGATGCCCACTGGAGGACACTTCAGTAAATTCCTCCTTGACGGTGCCGAGCACGTTCGAAGCGCCGGTCCTTCCGTTGCCTCTTCGGTTGGCTGCCATCTGTGCGTTCGCTGTCATCATCAATGGTGGCATCCCTGGCGGCACCATCAGTGGTGTCATCCCCGACGCCACTAGGGGTTGTGTAGTCGGGATCGGTGTCATCCGCGACGTCCTCATAGCGGTGAGGTTCTTCCTCCATCTCCTGGGAAAGCTCCCAGAATGGCTTGCCCAAACCGCCGGCCTCATCATTGTCGGCCATGTTCTCTCTAAATAGGACAAAAAGGCTACTAAAGTTATTGGATGAGATCAGGGTAGTATCTATTCTTCTATCCTATATATTTTCACATTATAGGTTATAAACACCCCTTTACCCAAAAGATTGTTCCAAGTGCACTATTGCTATCCTACTAAGTGCACTATTGCTCTTGCTGCAGGAAGGAAAAATAGTTTGCATTTCAACTTAAGGGAAAACTATAAAAGCCACTTAGAAATATTTGCTTTGTAGAAATAACATTGTCTATAAATCTTGATTAATTTTTGTTTCGGTTGAGAATCGGGCACCTTCTAGGTCAAGAAAATTGGGTATGACCTTTAATAACTTTCTTGACCTAGGAGTGCCCCATTCTCAACCGAAACGGAAATTAATCAACATTTCAGGAGAAAGGGGTACCTATTTGTCCCTTGATGTCTACTACGCAACCTTCTTCTTGTAGACGTTGTTGGGCCTCCAAGGGCAGAGGTTTGTAGGACAGTAGCAAATTTCCCTCAAGTGGATGACCTAAGGTTTATCAATCCGTGCGAGGCGTAGGATGAAGATGGTCTCTCTCAAGCAACCCTGCAACCAAATAACAAAGAGTCTCTTGTGTCCCCAACACACCCAATACAATGGTAAATTGTATAGGTGCACTAGTTCGGCGAAGAGATGGTGATACAAGTGGTATATGGATAGTAGATAATAGTTTTTCTAATCTGAAATAATAAAAACAGCAAGGTAACGAATGATAAAAGTGAGCGTAAACGGTATTGCAATGCTAGGAAACAAGGCCTAGGGTTCATACTTTCGGTAGTGTAAGTTCCCTCAACAATACTAACATAATTGGATCACATAACTATCCCTGAACATGCAACAAAGAGTCACTCCAAATTCACTAATAGCGGAGAACAAACGAAGAGATTATGGTAGGGTATGAAACCACCTCAAAGTTATTCTTTCCAATCAATCCGGTGGGCTATTCCTATAAGTGTCACAAACAGCCCTAGAGTTCGTACTAGAATAACACCTTAAGATACAAATCAACCAAAACCCTAATGTCACCTAGATACTCCAATGTCACCTCAAGTATCCGTGGGCACGATTATACGATATGCATCACACAATCTCAGATTCATCTATTCAACCAACACAAAGGACCTCAAAGAGTGCCCCAAAGTTCTACCGGAGAATCACGACGAAAACATGTGCCAACCCCTATGCATAGGTTCATGGGCGGAACCCGCAAGTTGATCACCAAAACATACATCAAGTGAATCACGTGATATCCCATTGTCACCACAGATATCCACAGCAAGAGATACATCAAGTGTTCTCAAATCTTTAAAGACTCAATCCGATAAGATTACTTAAAAGGGGAAACTCGATTCATGACAAGAGAGAAGAGGGGGAATAAAACATCATAGGATCCAACTATAATAGCAAAGCTCGCGATACATCAAGATTGTATCACCTCAAGAACACGAGAGAGAGAGAGAGATCAAACACATAGCTACTGGTACATACCCTCAGCCCCAAGGGAGAACTACTCCCTCCTCGTCATGGGGAGCGCCGGGATGATGAAGATGGCCACCGGAGAGGGATTGTCCCCTCCGGCAGGGTGCCGGAATGGGTCTAGATTGGCTTTTGGTGGCTACGGAGGCTTCTGGCGGCGGAACTCCCGATCTATTGTGTCCCCGGATGTTTTTAGGGTATATGGAGATATATAGGCGAAAGGAGTATGTCGGTGGACCGAAGGGGGGGCCACGAGGCAGGGGGCGTGCCCCAGGGGGGTGGGCGCGCCCCCTACCCTCGTGAGCACCTCCTTCATCTTCTGACGTAGGGTCCAAGTCTATCCGGTAGGTTTCCTTCCAAAAATAACTTCTCAAGTTGATTTCGTTCCGTTTTGACTCCGTTTGATATTCCTTTTCCTCGAAACACTGAAATAGGCATAAAACAGCAAATCTGGGCTGGGCCTCCGGTTAATAGGTTAGTCCCAAAAGTAATATAAAAGTGGATAATAAAGCCCAATATTGCCCAAAACAGTAGATAATATAGCATGGAGCAATCAAAAATTATAGATACGTTGGAGACGTATCAAGCATCCCCAAGCTTAATTCTTGCTCGTCCTCGAGTAGGTAAATGATAAAAAAGATAATTTTTGATGTGGAATGCTAGTTGGCATAATTTCAATGTGATTCTTCTTACTTGTGATATGAATATTCAGATCCATAAGATTCAAGACAAAAGTTCATATTGACATAAAAATAATAATACGTCAAGCATACCAACTAAGCAATCATGTCTTCTCAAAATAACATGGCCAAAGAAAGTTATCCCTACAAAATCATATAGTCTGGCTATGCTCCATCTTCACCACACAAAATATTTAAATCATGCACAACCCCGATGACAAGCCAAGCAATTGTTTCATACTTTTGATGTTCTCAAACGTTTTCAATCTTCACGCAGTACATGAGCGTGAGCCATGGACATAGCACTATAGGTGGAATAGAATGGTGGTTGTGGAGAAGACAAAAAGGGAGAAGATAGTCTCACATCGAGTAGGTGTATAAACAGGCTATGGAGATGCCCATCAATAGATATCAATGTGAGTGAGTAGGGATTGCCATGCAACGGATGCACTAGAGCTATAAATGTATGAAAGTTCAACAAAAGAAACTAAGTGGGTGTGCATCCAACTCGCTTGCTCACGAAGACCTAGGGCATTTTGAGGAAGCCCATCATTGGAATATACAAGCCAAGTTCTATAATGTAAAGTTCCCACTAGTATATGAAAGTGACAACATATGAGACTCTCTATATGAAGAACATGGTACTACTTTGAAACACAATATATGAGACTTGCTATATCATGGTGCTACTTTGAAGCACAAGTGTGGAAAAAGGATAGCAGCATTGCCCCTTTTTATTTAATTTTTTTATTTGGCCTTTCTTTTTTTTGGCCTTTTTTTACTTGGCCTTTCTCTTTTTTTATTTGGGCTTCTTTGGCCTCTTTTATTTATTTATTTATTTTCGCCCGGAGTCTCATCCCGACTTGTGGGGGAATCATAGTCTCCATCATCCTTTCTTCACTGGGACAATGCTCTAATAATGATGATCATCACACTTTTATTTACTTACAACTCAAGAATTACAACTCGATACTTAGAACAAGATATGACTCTATATGAATGCCTCCGGCGGTGTACCGGGATATGCAATGACTCATGAGTGACATGTATGAAAGAATTATGAATGGTGGCTTTGCCACAAATACGATGTCAACTACATGATCATGCAAAGCAATATGAAAATGATGAAGCGTGTCATAATAATGGAATGGTGGAAAGTTGCATGGCAATATATCTCGGAATGGCTATGGAAATGCCATAATAGGTAGGTATGGTGGCTGTTTTGAGGAAGGTATATGGTGGGTTTATGGTACCGGCGAAAGTTGCGCGGTACTAGAGAGGCTAGCAATGGTGGAAGGGTGAGAGTGCGTATAATCCATGGACTCAACATTAGTCATAAAGAACTGACATACTTATTGCAAAAATCTATTAGTTATCGAAACAAAGTACTACACGCATGCTCCTAGGGGGATAGATTGGTAGGAAAAGACCATCGCTCGTCCCCGAGAGCCACTCATAAGGAGGACAATCAATAAATAAATCATGCTCCGACTACATCACATAACGGTTCACCATACGTGCATGCTACGGGAATCACAAACTTCAACACAAGTATTTCTCAAACCCACAACTACTCAACTACCTCCATATCTCAAAACAATCATCAAGCATCAAAATTCTCTTAGTATTCAAAACACTCATAAGAAAGTTTTATTATTCTTGAATACCTAGCATATTAGGATTTTAAGCAAATTACCATGCTATTTAAGACTCTCAGAATGATATAAGTGAAGCACTAGAGCAAATGACAAACTACTCCGAAAGATATAAGTGAAGATCAATGAGTAGTCGAATAATTATGCAACTATGTGAAGACTCTCTAACATTTCAGATCTTGGTATTCTATTCAAACAGCAAACAAAGAAAAATAAAATGACATTCTAGGAATGGAAAACATCATGTGAAGAAGCAAAAACTTAGGATCAACCGATACTAACTGATAGTTGTTGAAGAAGAAAGGTGGGATGCCAACCGGGGCATCCCCAACCTTAGATGCCTTGGGCATCCCCAAGCTTGAGATTTTTTGTCTCCTTAATTCCTCTCATATCACGGTCTCCCTAAATCTCAAAAGCTTTATCCACACAAAACTCAACAAGGACTCGTGAGATAAGCTAGTATAAACCATTGCAAAAACCTTATCATATTCTACTGTAGAAAATAACTAAAATTAGTATTCAACATTTCATACTAAATGCGTATGCATATTTAATAGTCCTATCCTCAAATAGAATCATTAAAGAAGCAACCATATGCAAACAATGCAAACATAACAGCAATCTGCCTAAACAGGATAGTCTGTAAAGAATGCTGCAACATCCATACTTACCTAGCTCCAAAAATTATTAAAGAAAATTCCCACTGTAGTAAATTTATAAGAGCCTAATATGCAAAAGGTTTCAACATTTTATCACATTCTGACTTTTCTAGGGAATTATTGCAACAGTGGTAAACTTTCTGTTTTTAAACAGCAACATGTGGACTTCTAAAATAGGCATAGTAAAGGCTATCAATGCCACTTTTATTGAAATAAAAGATGCAAACATTGTTATAAATAACAGCAAGAAAATACTAACAAAATAAATTGACGCTCCAAGCAAAACACATATCATGTGGTAAATAAAAATATAGATCCAAGTAAAGTTACCGATGAACGAAGACGAAAGAGGGGATGCCTTCTGGGGCATCCCCAAGCTTAGGCTCTTGGCTATCCTTGAATATTGCCTTGGGGTGACTTGGGCATCCCCAAGCTTAGGCTCTTGCCATTCCTTATTCCATAGTCCATCGAATCCTTACCCAAAACTTGAAAACTTCACAACACAAAACTTAACAGAAAACTCGTAAGCTCTGTTAGTATAAGAAAATAAATCACCACTTCAAAGTACTGTAATGAACTCATTATTTATTTATATTTGAGTTAAACCTACTGTATTCCAACTTCTCTATGGTTTATAAACTATTTTACTAGGCATAGATTCATCAAAATAAGTAAACAACACATGAAAAACAGAATCTGTCAAAAACAAAACAGTCTGTAGTAACCTGGGTCAAACGTATACTTCTGGAACTCATAAAATTCTCAAATAAATTTCTGAACCTGAGGAATTTATCTATTAATCATCTGAAAAAAGAATTAACTAAATATCACTCTCCGAATAAAAATGGCAGTAGTTCTCGTGAGCGCTAAAGTTTCTGTTTTTTACAGCATTATCAACAAGACTTTCCCAAAGTCTTCCCAAAGGTTCTACTTGGCACAAACACTAATTAAACACATAAAACCACATATAAACAGAGTATAGATGAATTATTTATTACTAAACAGGAACAAAAATCAAGGAACAAAAATAAAAATGGGTTGCCTCCCAACAAGCGCTATCGTTTAACGCCCCTAGCTAGGCATGATGATTTCAATGATGCTCACATAAAGGATACAAATTGTAACATAAAGAGAGCATCATGAAGAATATAACTAGCACATTTAAGTCTAACGCACTTCCTATGTATAGGCATTTTGTGAGCAAACAACTTGTGAGAACAAGAATCAACTTGCATAGGAAGGTAAAACAAGCATAACTTCAAAATTTTAAGCACATAGAGAGGAAACTTGATATTATTGCAATTCCTACAAGCATATATTCTTCCCTCATAATAATTTTCAGTAGCATCATGAATGAATTCAACAATATAACTATCACATAAAGCATTATTTTCATGATCTACAAGCATAGAAAATTTACTACTCTCCACATAAGCAAAATTCTTCTCTTGAATAGTAGTGGGAGCAAACTCAACAAAGTAACTACCATGGGATTGAAAATTGAAATCAAGATGACAAGTTTCATTGTTATCACTATTCTTTAAAGCATACGTGTCATCACAATAATCATCATAGATAGGAGGCATGCTTTCATCATAATAAATTTGCTCATCTAAACTTGGGAGACTAAAAATATCATCTTCATGAAGCGTAGCATCCCCAAGCTTGGGACTTTGCATATCATTAGCATCATGGATATTCAAGGAATTCATACTAACAACATTGCAATCATGCTCATCATTCAAATATTTAGTGCCAAACATTTTCTAGATTTCTTCTTCTAGTACTTGAGCACAATTATCCTTTCCATCATACTCACGAAAGATATTAAAAAGGTGAAGCGTATGAGACAAACTCAATTCCATTTTTTATAGTTTTATTTTATAAACTAAACTAGTGATAAAACAAGAAACTAAAAGACTCGATTGCAAGATCTAAAGATATACCTTCAAGCACTCACCTCCCCAGCAACGGCGCCAGAAAAGAGGTTGATGTCTACTACACAACCTTCTTCTTGTAGACGTTGTTGGGCCTCCAAGTAGAGAGTTTTGTAGGACAGTAACAAATTTCCCTCAAGTGGATGACCTAAGGTTTATCAATCCGTAGGAGGCGTAGGATGAAGATGGTCTCTCTCAAGCAACCCTGCAACCAAATAACAAAGAGTCTCTTGTGTCCCCAACACACCCAATACAATGGTAAATTGTATAGGTGCACTAGTTCGACGAAGAGATGGTGATAGAAGTGGTATATGGATAGTAGATAATAGTTTTTGTAATCTGAAATAATAAAAACAGCAAGGTAATGAATGATAAAAGTGAGCGTAAACGGTATTGCAATGCTAGGAAACAAGGCCTAGGGTTCATACTTTCGCTAGTGTAAGTTCCCTCAACAATACTAACATAATTGGATCACATAACTATCCCTCAACATGCAACAAAGAGTCACTCCAAAGTCACTAATAGCGGAGAACAAACGAAGAGATTATGGTAGGGTACGAAACCACCTCAAAGTTATTCTTTCCAATCAATCCAGTGGGCTATTCCTATAAGTGTCACAAACAGCCCTAGAGTTTGTACTAGAATAACACCTTAAGATACAAATCAACCAAAACCCTAATGTCACGTAGATATTCCAATGTCACCTCAAGTATCTGTGGGCATGATTATACGATATGCATCACACAATCTCAGATTCATCTATTCAACCAACACAAAGGACCTCAAAGAGTGCCCCAAAGTTCTACCGAAGAATCACGACGAAAACGTGTGCCAACCCCTATGCATAGGTTCATGGGCGGAACCTGCAAGTTGATCACCAAAACATACATCAAGTGAATCACGTGATATCCCATTGTCACCACAGATATCCACGGCAAGACATACATCAAGTGTTCTCAAATTGTCGGTGTACAAAAAGAGGGGTACGCTTTTTGTACCCCCATAACTGTGCACGGGCAGTCTGAGCCACAGCACCACCACAGTGAGCAAGGCAAGGGAGGTGAGCCAAGGTAAGGCCGAAGCTCAGGAGGAGTAGAACAACGCCAAGACCAAGACCACAAAGAGCAAAGGGACGAAACGGACCCCCCGGCAAGATCCTTGCCGGGAGGCGGTTTTAGCAAACCCGGCAAGACCCTTGCCGTGGCAGCTCACCCCACACCTACGAAGTGAGTCACCCTTGAGTCCACTGCCCCCATGGGGCAAGGATTCGGGAGACATCCCCGTGGTGGCATGCAGATCTTTGTGAAGACATTCAAGATCAGATACACCCTTCAGAAGATGATGATCCTTGGCAGGATCCCAGCCTAGGAGGACCACAAGGCCCCCGGCAAGAGCCTTGCCGGGGATGACAGCAGGCGCCACGGCAAGACCCTTGCCGGGGCCCCGGCAAGGCCCTTGCCAAGAACACCCGTTGGGCCACCATCAGGCCCACGCCAGTCAAACCTGCACCGCCGTTCGCATGTAGCTGCCGACCCAACCAGCTGGGCAGGCACCTGCGTGGCGGCATGCAGATCTTCGTGGAGACCCACCGCTGCGCCACCTCAGCTGCCTGCCTGCCTACATGGCACCGCGGGTGCCGCTAGCTTGGGCGCATGTCGACGCGAGAGGGAGCGGCGACGGACGAGACAGGGCTCTCCCCCGTCCCCGATAAAGCAAGGACACCTGGGCAAGACGCATTAAATGCATCTTGTCATGTAATGCGAGGGATAACCTCACATCACTATTCCCTTTCCACCTCCTGGTGCTACTGTGGCACCCCCTTTCCTATAAAAGGAGACCCGAGGCGACCAGGAGGAGGATTCGGCTTTTTGGAGCTCCTCACGCCCCATAGCTAGCTCAAGAACACAGATATACAATCCACCAAAGCAGGAGTAGGGTTTTACGCATCCCACGGCCCGAACCTGGATAAACGAACCGTGTGCTATCTGTTTGATCCGCTCTTCTCACGACCCCACGCCCCGCAACCGTAGTAGGGATTCTTGTGATCCCATAGGTGTCGTTCCCACCGACACAAATCTTTAAAGACTCAATCCAATAAGATTACTTAAAAGGGGAAACTCGATTCATTACAAGAGAGAAGAGGGGGAAGAAAACATCATAGGATCCAACTATAATAGCAAAGGTCGCGATACATCAAGATCGTATCACCTCAAGAACACGAGAGAGAGATCAAACACATAGCTACTGGTACATACCCTCAGCCCCGAGGGAGAACTACTCCCTCCTCGTCATGGGGAGCGCCGGGATGATGAAGATGGCCACCGGAGAGGAATTGTCCCCTCCGGCAGGGTGCCGGAACGGGTCTAGATTGACTTTCGGTGGCTACGGAGGCTTCTGGCGGCGGAACTCCCGATCTATTGTGCCCCCGGATGATTTTAGGGTATGTGGAGATATATAGGCGAAAGGAGTACGTCGGTGGAACGAAGCGGGGGCCATGAGGCAGGGGGGCGCGCCCCCTACCCTCATGAGCACCACCTTCATCTTCTGACTAGAGTCCAAGTCTATCCGGTAAGTTTCCTTCCAAAAATAACTTCTCCAGTTGATTTCGTTCCGTTTTGACTCCGTTTGATATTCCTTTTCCTCGAAACACTGAAATAGGCATAAAACAACAAATCTGGGTTGGGCCTCTGGTTAATAGGTTAGTCCCAAAAGTAATATAAAAGTGGATAATAAAGCCCAATATTGCCCAAAACAGTAGATAATATAGCATGGAGCAATCAAAAATTATAGATACATTGGAGATGTATCATCCCTGCACAACATTTCAGGAGAAAATGTGCATGTTGGAATAAGATAGCAGCACATTTTGTCATGATCCTGCTACACCTCAAACAGATACAGAACAAATTTGTAGCAAGGTACATCTTAAGACATCAGCTAACATCCCAGAAGATCACATTTAGTAATCCTAGCAATAAGAACACCGGAAGCCGAGCAAGTATAGATGGAAATATTGCAATTTATTGCACTGAAATGTTGATCAAATGGCCGACAAATTTCAGAGGAAATGGCAGGTACATTTGCATGCAGTATGTGTCATACTAGTACACCCTCTGTACATTTTCATCGGTGTACATTTGTATGTGTTAGAGTAGATTGGAAATTCAGTCACAACTGCTGCATTTTCAGCTTCGACAGTTAACATCCTACAAGGTCCCTCCCATTTA